>NC_091139.1:31436621-31740121 GCF_041381155.1 Argopecten irradians
CCCTCCCCTCCTGCCCCCTGAGGGTCAGAGCCAAAATTTATGCAAGCTCTGTTCCCCTTCCCCTAAGGATGTTTGTGACCAAATTTGGTCACAATCCATGCAGAACTCTAGGACAAGTAGAGATTTATAGGATTTACGTCATATTCCTGTTTTTGGCCCCGCCCCTCGACCCTCCTGCCCGCGGGGGGTCAGAGCCAAAATTTATACAAGTTCTGTTCCCCTTCTCCAAAGGATGTTAGTGGCCAAATTTGGTTATAATCCATGCAGAACTCAAGGACAAGTAGCGATTTATAGGATTTACCTCAAATTCTCCTATTGGGCCCCGCCCCTAATGCCCCCGGGGAGTCAGAGCCAAAATTTATACAAGTTCTGTTCCCCTTCACCGAAGAATGTTTGTAGCCAAATTTGGTTACAATCCATGCAGAACTCTATGACTAGTAGCGATTTAAAGGAAATGTTGACGGACGGACAGACGGCCGAACGCCGCGCCATAACATAAGCTCACTGGCCCTTTGGGCCAGGTGAGCTAAAAATGAAGGCAGTTGGATAGCTGGTGATGTTTAAAGAAAGGATTTTCCCATTTCTCTGCAACTTTATATCCATGTTTTTAGTTTTCGAAATTCACACATCATGCTACTGTAGCAGATTTGGGTATTTAGAGACAAGTAAATGCTCAGGAAGACTTAAATAATTTGACTTTGCTAATATAGACAGATTTTATTGACTGAAATGCCAAGGCCAGGGGATACAACTTAGAACCTTCTTCATTGGGGTTAAAAAACAAAGAAGATCAGAGAAACTGAGTCTGCCTAAAAAATAACAAACAATATAGAAAGCACCAAAATTTGAGAACACATTTTTTTCTAGCTGCAGGTGCCTAAATTGTTACACCTATCTGTCAAACCAATTTCATAGCATTTTGGAGAATGCATACAATTACCAAGGCATACCTTAAAGAAGCGTATTGGACTTTTGATATGATTGATATTAATTATTTAAAAATACATAAACAAATCAGACAACAATTCTGCATTTTATATTTGGTTTTTTTATAAAACTTGACTGACAAAATATACACCTAATTCATGTAAAACAAATATGTCATAAATTTGTATAAATAAGACTACAAGGTATAAACTAGGATGTTTTTCTTTCCATATTCTTAAACTTTGCTAGAAACAGTTGTGCCAGCTTATCATCCGCTTGAGCTCCCTCACCATTGGCATACTGCTGGTAAGCCAGAAAACAGCCCCCCTTTTCTCCTCTCTCACATGCTTTGACGTTATAATGTAATGCTTTCTGTGGATTTTTGTCAAAATTTAATTCCTTTGATCCATATAAGTATGCCTTTCCTGCCTCATAGCAACTTTTAGCACTGTTTCTTTGGCAGCCTTTATCAAAGTATTCAATAGTTTTACTAAAATCCTTCATTTTGAAATCACTGTCCTCGGCAAATGGAATTTTGGTGTGGGCCGGGTGAAAGAATCCACCAAGTATTTTACATGCATCGCCGTTCCCATAGTCACATCCTTTGTTAGCATACTCCAAGAATTTTTTGGTGTCTTTATACAAATTCCCTGAAAAACAGAAATAGCAATGTACACAATGAAATGCCTATGTCATTCTTATTCCATCTTAAGGCCAAAAAAATAATATGTCTGTTTTTAGGGTTACATTGGCAAAAAAAAATAGGATTGGTAGGTCGGCATGTTTTTTTTTTTTTTAAGTGTCTTTCACTCAAAAATAATGGCCCGAACCGGAGACTGAGATCGAAATCGCGACATTTAATTTTTTTTTCATAGAAAAGTGGGGAAAAAAATTAGGGTCGGGGGTAAAAATTAGGGTTGGTCAGGTATAAACCCTAAACAGACATATTTTTTTTGTTCCTAATGCATATTGCAGTTATCTCCCTTGCAGGTAGGAAGCCAATTAATCCATACATTATATATGTTCGCAATGGAAGATAACTCTGTCATATGTCAATACAGAATATGGTGAGCCGGGGGCAATGTAATGCTACCTCGACTCAATTCTAATTAAATTTAAGCCTTATTAGTCTTACAAGGAAATATATTTTCTAAGCTGCATTTTGATTTCATCTTCATGGCTTGGCACATAAGGTTTTATATCCAATTTGTAAAAACATATGTGTCGGATATTATTATGAATAGTGATTAAATTATATATATTGCTTAAAATTCAAACTTTTAGATAAGTACGACAAATTTTCACTCAAATGAAAACAAGATATTTTGTTCTATAATCTTGAAATCTGAACTTCCGTCATAGTAAATCACTCTGATGTCACATCTATGACATTTGAAAAATATATTACATGCATGAATTTACCAAAAAAAGAAAGGATTAATATGCAATACAAAAAATTATATAATTAACAAGGAAATATGTGGTATCTTACAATGTAATTCTTTCAGCAGGTAGAGATTAGAAAAGAGGAAATTTTAATTAATTTGAATCCCTGTCATATTGATAAAGATTTTTGTGTTACAAAGTTCTACAGAACCTAGCTATACATGGCTACCCAAATGTGTTGACACACTTTATTGAGCTTTCAAAAACAATTCAAGTCATAAACATGTACAGACACTAACTATCGTAACTTTGCAATGCTGAAACAAGTATGGCAAGCCAAGTAACTTTTTATTCCGATTTATCGGAAATTCTAATTCCGATATGGGGAATTCTATTTCCCGATTTCAGTAATTCTATTGCTGATATCGAAAATTGAATTTCCCATGTTGGAAATACTATTTCTGATATCGGATATTACTTTTAATTTATGATATCAGAAATTCTTAATTTGATATCGGAAATTCTAATTCTGGAATTGGATATTCTAATTCTGAAATCAGAAATTCTATTTTTCATATCGGAAATTAGAAAACAAATTTCAATATCAAAAATAGTATTTCCGATATTGGGAATTCAATTTCAAGTTATATCATGCAAATAACGCACGGAGCAGTTATTGTAGCAGAATGAGAGAGAATTTCTGATATCGGGAATAGAATTTCTGATGTTGGAAATTCAATTTCTGTTATCAGGAATAACTAAGATTTTCCAATATCAGGAATAGAATTCCCAGTATCGGAAATAGAATTTCTGATATCAGAAATAGAATTTCCCATATCAGAATTAGAATTTCTGATATGAAAAATTGTTTTCTGATTCCTGATATCAAAAATAGTATTTCCGATAACGGAATTAGAATTTCTGATATCGGAAATTCCAATATCAGAAACTTAATTCCTATATCGGAAATTTTAATTCCTATATCAGAATTTATAGAATAAAAAGTAACTTGGCTTGCCATAAACAACGACACTCCAAACCAACCTCTTGAATAATAGAAGTAGTTGCTGAGGAAGAAACAACTTGGTCCATGTTTGTAGGTATCACACGTGTACTGGTACAACCTAGCTGCTTTATCTTCACGTTTATCTACTTGGGAAAATAAATTCCCCAGGGTAAAACAGGCTGCAACATAGAGAACAAATATCATTAATTAGTAAAAGTTCAAATAACATGATATATAATACTGAAATTCATTGAACAAACATTTTTTAATAGTTTAAATTTTGATAAATTACTGCATTTAATTAAGTTTAATCCTAGGTAGTGTATTTGGTATTTATATTAGATGGTCATACACTATGCATGTGTATAAAATATAGTTTCTTTAAAAGCATATGGAAAGCACTACAATTCTATGACTAAACAAGCCTGTGAATTCAATCCCATCCATCTCTCTCCATGGATATTTTTCAAGAAAGGTTTTTCCTAGAAAGTCAAGTATTTTTTTAGTTTTAATTTTTTTAAATATAAATACATGATTTATCAAAGGTTAACCTAAAATTAGTAATTTTCATATCTTTAAAACCAAGGGCTACTTGGGAAATATGTGCCTTGAAGTCCTCGAGTCTGGTGCATTGTACTGCTGCTACAGGGAGGAGTGATTTCGGATATCAGTGATTACCAGAGACATTTAAACAGAAACATAAATACATAGAGATTGGAAACTCCTTCTTTGTCTTTGTTGACAGGCAGCGGGACCTCCGATTTATAGGCATTTTCCCTTGGCTAACTTCTTTTAAGTGTATTTTTTTTTAACATGATATTTTTGCATCAACACAAAGTTTAAACATAATATCATGGTTTATGTTACCAGATTTCCGATTGATGTTATTTAATATGATTTTTGAAAGCATGAAAATCAGTAATTTTGCCTGGTTTTTTCGAAAATCATACATTTAAAACTGGAAGTGCATTTTGTTTTACTAATATATATGTTAAAATATCATTTTTCTGATCCGAAATTGTACTCAAATCATCTGAAAACTATTTAACTTTTATAAAATATCAAAGCTATTCTGCTGTATTTTACTAAGTAAGAGTTTATCTAAAAACCCCGAAGCACATAGAGGTACATCTGCCGATCATAAAAATGGCAGAGTTGCCAATCTCTATGTATATTTGTTTCTGATTTAAATAAATAGATATCTGGGTATTTTTTTTCCAATAAGAAAAAATAATTCTAAATAAAATATAGAATTTACTGTGCAGTGTATGCTGTCTATTTTATACACGGTACTGTATACTTTTTTTAATAGAAACATATCCTCTTGAAATAAAAATATCTCTGTCATATGAATAAAAGACGGGCTGTCATAGCAAATAAGTTGAGATTTTTTGAAAACTAGGTCAAGGTCATTCAACTCAACAAAATTGACTTGTTATGTAAGTCCAAATTATTGGCTTCAGGAAAGACATTATGAGAATTTGACACACGTAAAGAAGTTATCATAATTTACCATCTGGTTGCCTATGTTCGAAACACTGGATTTGATTTATCATTTTCATTTCATCAAATGTAGGACCTGTGTCTGCGAACTCTGGTGAAGCTGGGGTAGCCATCGTGGTCGTCGTCCGGTCTTTATTTTAGAAAGCACCTGACAGAAATGTCACACGCATGCGCAGCGGAAGTAATACTTAATATTCCCAGCAGAGGGCGTTTCGCGCCAGAATAATCAAGTAGCAAGATATTTTAGCCAAAAACCATCACGAAAACACCTTTAAACAGAAAATTACAACGGAAGCATGAGGTATATTGTTATTTTATATTGACAATTTCATGTATTAACTACTGTCGACAAGAATCAATTATTATTATGACATTCAAATATGTTTATAAGTTTGACAGTTGGCATGTTTACATCTATGGCCGCCATGTTTTCAATTTCGTTATGGTTTCGTCGAGGTCGAAATTAGTTCAAGACTTGCCGTAAGAGCATTTGTATGAAGCTTATTGTGTTATAAAAAGGTATCATTGTTAGATATTAAAATTAATAATGTAGCTACGTTATTTGTGTTTTCCAAAGCTACATATACAAAACAAACAACTTGTGATAGCCAAGCCCTGTTTAAAATTGCTGATTTCCAATATTCATGTCGTGTACACGAAATGCATGATTAACCATTCTCTCCACTGAACACCAAATAACACACAATTTATGTAGATTTCGCTTGACTTTCAGTTAATCACTCAATTAGAAAATTGCAGATTTTATTGACTTGTATAACATGTTGAAAAACGAGGATGTAAATGGTTCAATATGTGACAATTATACTGCTGTTGAAGAACAGAGGAAATAAACATTCCCATCGAGGGTCCCGACCAAGAGTTGAACCAGGGTTCTTTGGAAAACTACATATCTATATACTGACTTAGCCAGAGAAGCTGAGGGCATGTTACAGAGAACATATTTAACACTATATGTGTAAACCACACCAACCTGCTCGCTTTGCACTGCTAAATATTTTTTACATAACAGACCATTTTAAATTTGCATAAATGCATAGTCAAGGCTGAGTAGTAAATATATTAAATAATTTTAATTAATCACCAGTCTGAAGTGCATCTGCTTAAATTTCTTCTATAACATAATGTAGGTCAACTTTAGTACTCAAAGGGTTACTATCACTGTAATGTAATTAAAATTAAACCAGTTATTCCTCTCCACTACAATATATTTCAACACAAGATCTAACAACTCTGTTCAAGGTCACCTCCGCATAGCAGAACATCTGGAGATGTTTTAGTTTTCCAAGAGAATCAACCACATCAAAGATTTCAGCAGATTTTAATTAGATTGTGTCATATATCTACCCCTTGATTATTTCATAGCAAAACTGAAGGCCTGCATAGTCGACATCCTTTGAAAATTACAGAGACAGTGATTCCCAACTTCTAAGTCACATCTTTTGTACATGCAAACACAGCCTTCAGTTTTGTTATGACATATGCCAGGGATAGATATCACAGAAATGAGCAGTGATTGTAACCCAGGGAATTTTGAGGATGACTGGAGATTATGTGTAACAGTTCTGGATCTGGTTGATAGCTAGCTGTACACCATTGCAAGGGCTATCAAGTAGCTAAACCGGTATAGCAACCAGCTAGTGCTCATAGGTATAAATACTTCACAAGCAGGGGTTTCCCTTCCTAATTAACTTTAGGAGTCCGAAGGACTCTTAGGTTTAAAGTTTGTGAGTTCCCTATGAAAAAAGTCTTTTTGTTATTTTATTGTAGATCTTATAAAACTTTCTATGCTGAATCAGAAAAATATGCTTTTGAAAAAAATAGACAATTATTGCTTCTACTTCATCTAATTGACTTGCTTTATTTTAAATTCTTTCCACATCGAGTCCCAATGATTTCCATCATTTTCATTTTGGAGTCTAGGCATTTTTGTGTGTCAGAGACACAGAAAACATGCATTCAGGAAATCTCTGCACAAGGTTATACATACTCTGAGACAAAGACTTAAAAAGGGAGGGAAGAATTTACGGTAACTATTTTGAATAGAGAGATCACTGATTATGACAACCATGTAAATCTATTGGTAATACATAAACCTGGTATAGAATTACTAAAAGGGCCAAATTTTTATAATCATTCAATTTTGATGCAAACTGTTTTACAGAAGTACTTGGGAGACACTCAATATCACAGTCAAAGTTTTTCAAGGGCCCAGGGTTTTGATTTGATCCCTAGATTTGCATTGAACATACTGGTAATAATAAAGTGTTGTTAAGGGACCTAGATATATATACCACATCCAGCTGATCCTGGAGGAGGTAGTTATAACCTAGCCCCTTCTAACATATGTCAGATTTCTAATTTGATCTAAGCAAACATTCAGCCAATAAAAATATTGATTCCAACATTGACAGGGAAATGTCAGATGACCAGTATGAAGAAGGTGGGTCGGGTCCCGCGAGTGATAGGCTTCAAATCTTTTAAAACAGTGTTGTAGGTTTCGATACACATTCGTGGTATGTTCTTGAAATACATGGAGACATCTGGAATGTTGGTAAAATGTAGAACTTCAATAATCTCAAGTACTGTTTTGAAGAGACAATGATCTGAAATTCATAATGATCATTGTTATTTCAAAATTAGGATTGAAAACTAGGAAGGCTAGTTACAAAATTTGGCTTTTGTTTGTGATTGTGAATTCTACTACATGTATGTAAATTTAAATTCATAAATTGTAATTGACCATTGGTTCTTGTTTTTTCCAGATTCATCATCCAGCACCACACCAACCAATGTTATGGTAACTTCCATGCCAGTCTTCTTATTACATGGTTATGATCATTGAATCACTTGTACCATGTACATGGATTGAAATGATAGTAGAAGCATACCAAAAATAAATTCAATCTAGTCATGAACCAAAAGAAAATGGCAAAGACAGGTCAACTCTACCTTAGTGCTAAGAAAATGGTGCTGAAAAAATACAGAAAGCAAAGATTTGGTGTCAGGAAGAAATGCATACCTTCATTAGTGAATGTTCTTGATCCTGATAATACGGAATTTAAATTTAAAAGGCAGCATGTCCGCAGATTACAATCACGTGGACCTTTCAGCAGCTCAACTCGAGTGGAAGACGAAACATTCACTCTATCTCAGTTGGTTACATCTAGTCTCTCGCACACCAATGTGTGTTCCGAATTTCCCATCTCTGAAATAGGGAGTGAGTTGTCCGGAAATCGAGGTAATGGAAACTCCCCATTTAACAGCAGTAACAGTTGTGGTTCACCGGAAAGTGTCGTGATACAGTCAAGTTTCATCTCCAGATGTTCCAAGGACCAAGGACGAAGTGCTGAAGATCACAAAGGCAGTAACATGAATGACTGTGACAAGTGTAATCCTGAACATAACAACCTTGGGACAGAGAATGAGTGTGAATGTCCTAGGAACACCGGCGCGTCTGTCAAGGATATGGAGGAAAGTATCATTGATGTGGTCTCACTGGATGAGGAGGAGGATGCTGCAGACGAGACAGACTTTGTCAGTCAAGATGACAATGCCTCTCAAGCTTTTGATCTGGAAGAATGTCTAGATAAGAGAAAACCACTTTCTGTGGATGTTAAAATAACTGGTCAGCCGTCGTCAAGCATGCCATCATTGTGCAAAGTTAGTGGTCAGTCATCGTCCAGGTCATCCGTCTCTCCCGTCAACTGGCAGCAACAGTTCATGTCCTTTTTGTCCACTACACCAGAACCCAGCTATACAGAAGATGTACCCTGTCATGTTTCATCAAGCAAGAGCCCATCACATTCCTCACGCAAGAAAAGATCTCGACGATCGCGTAGTAGCATGTGTCCTTGTTGTGCAGGGACATCATCTCACTCGGTTCATGGAAAGAGGAATAAACATCACAGCGGGCATTCTAGGAAGCATAGTTTGTCCAAAGAGCATAAACATTTCATTCGTGATATGGTTCAACTTGTGTCTTTAAGAAACAAAGTTGTGACACTCTTCTGCAGCATTTTCCCTCGATGTCGGGAATTTATCCGTTTAATGAACCCAGACAGTGAAAAGGTGGATTTACTCATAGATCAGGTTGTGGACATTATACAAACTCCAGAGCCATTTGACATTGACCACCATGAGGAGGAGAAATATGACGTTAAATCGGTAGCTAGCAATTCTGATAGTGGAACCGATCTTGTGGACCTGTCCGAATATCCCAGTTTGGAAAAGCCGGATGACGTTTTCTTTGCAGACAAAGACTCTGACGACATGCCTGTGCTGGATGACTACAGTACAGACGACAAGACTCAGGATGAAGGTGAAGCTGTCTCAAAAAGTTATTCAGAGGACTTTCTTAAGTTTTTAGAAAAAGCGAAACCGAATTCTGATCAGCAAACAAAGGATTTTGATGAGTACGAGTTGGATCCAGGGGGAAATTCAACGATCCCTTTGCTGTCTGGTCCTTCAAATTTGTGTGATAAAACTGATGCGAAAAATTGCAATATAACTTGTTCAGAAAATGGTGCAGACATTGATATAGATGTTGGTGCACAGTCGAGAGCCTCGGTAGATCATTGTCTGAAGGATTGCCAACTGGGACTAAGCACAGATTTAGGTGGCAGTTATAATTCAAAGTGCAATAATAATTCAAAAACTGGGTCAAGTGAACTCTTAAAGAAAACAGTAGAAAACAAGACCCAAGAACTGGTCGGTGACAAATTTCAAGGGTCATTCAAAGAGTTTCTGAATTCGAATTGGAATGAGGACTCCATCAGTGATCATGAAATGCATGATATAAGTTGTGAAGGGGAAGATCATGAAAGTAAGTTATCTTTATTTACCAGCATAAATTCTCATCAGCCCATACATCTACCTGCTTATTCTGACATTTCCGAAGCGAGCCAACTGTCCAGCAGCTCACCGTTCGATTGGCCAGGAGGTGTGGACGCTCATAGTGCTCATCAGCAAGTAGAATCACAGGCAATGCAACCAGACAAGTTCTGTGGGGACGGTTTACTGGATACTGCTGAAGATGTACCAAGTGAGTCTGCCGGTCCAAATGGGGCCAACTGTGGCAAAGACTTGCCTTGTGATCCGTTACAATCTGGTGTTGGAAAGACAAAAACTATCAAATTATATGAATCATATGTCGAAACTTGCAAGAAACCAAAGATTTGTTTAAAAGCCCTCAAACATAGACTCAACGCGCTACTTACCTGGCTTTTACCAAGTGCAAATTTAGGCAGTGCATATTTCAAGAATTTAGACAATCTTGATTATCTGTTAGATGTTTTGATCTACTGCAACACAGTGAAAAATGACACTACCGGTATTTAACTTTGTGCCAGATTGTATATATAGTGATAGTGTTAATTATATCTGTACAGTGTGTACAAGAGTATGTGACCAAGTACTGTACTTGTTTCATGTTAACATGATACATTTATCTCTGTTATTTGTTCCAGTGTAACTGGTCATTTATTATCGCAATAGTCTTTGTCAAATTCATTGTTTTTGTTTGTGAAACTTTTTTGTTTTCTACATACTTTTGCCATAAATGTATGTACCGGTATGTAAACTCATTCATTTCATATTTGGGTCTGCAGGGTATTGCACTTCTAAAATATTAAATTATGTTGCATGTTGTCCCATAAAAAAAATATATTAAAAATCATGAAAAAATGGCACTCCAAATTTAATTCATATGGATAATTTCTTATTTCATTTTAATTATGACTACACAGATTCATAATTAAACTGCAAAAATGAAAAAGCAGTTGATGACTAAAGTACCGATATATATGCAGACATATATATATATATATATCTTTGTCTAGTTTTTCACATTTGAGCATTTCCTGTTTTAAGAGACTCATTTTGGTAAATTCTGCACATATTTAATACCAAATAATGAAATTATTAATTTGAAACATTTGTTTTCACCTTTCAATAAAATTAAGAAAAATACCCCGGTATACATTTTGGACAACAATACATTAATTTAAATTTTCTACAACTGGTAATTATTGTAATTTTTATCTTTCATGGTGAAAGATATTCATAATTTAAAGATGCTCCACCGCTGACAAAAAGTATTTTTTCACTATGGTATTATAAATAGGGGCAGACGATTTAGTATTTTTCTTCAGTTACAAAAGTTACTTAGTTTACACCATTACCACCATTGAAAAGTTTGAGCTTCTAGTTTTACTTCAAGTTATAAATATAAAAAAAAATAATTAATTGCATCCTGAAAAAATCTGATACTATAACCTATATGAAAGAAATACTGATTGCGCATGCACCAAAGGCAAAATAAATCATTTTATATAATTTTTTGTGTTAATTAGGCATATATATATACATGATTAAAGACCAATAATTGATCAAATGACGAATATCATTTATGCTCTGTCGACGGTGGAGCATCTTTAAGATCAATTAAAAATGGATTACAAAAAAATAACATGAAATGCATTAAATAATAATAACATTGTGATGAAGACCCAAAAACGTTTGAAGTACTATGATGATATTGAACAATTGATAAATATTGATAGGCTGTTATATTAGAGAGTTTTAAGCTTTGTTTTATTTCATCATTTTGTCGGCAGTACAATGTATATTGTATCTATATATATATACAGAGATCTAGATAAATGACGTATACAATCCGTCAAAGGTGATATTATATCTTGAAGACAAAGAGGTGCAGAATAACAATATCAGTACTAGATGCATAGTCAAGAAGTTTTTTGAAAAGGTTACTTAAAAAAAAACTTGGACATTTGTCCAATGTCCAGCATTTACTTTCGATATTGAGAATGTCAAAATAAATGCTCAAGAATACTTGTTAGAAGAACCGGTGTTGTGATAGATGTACTCTTCTTAAAAATTTAACTATTATAAGTATGAAATATTAAGGTGTTTTCATTCATTCTTCCTACATTTTAATTGGTTTATAATTAATCTCTCGTGATCAGTTACATATATCTTGGTAATTATTATAGGTTTAGAAGCGGTACCAAAAATTAGTTATAATTATGTATTTCATTGTTGAATTGTGATCATGACTATACAAATTCATAGTTTTATCAAAAATAAATCTTTGTTAAAATTGTCAATATATTTAAGGTTGATGGTTTTGAATTTGATCATCATATTTGTGTGGTAAATACGGTATGTTTTTAAAACAAACATTGCATTTGTTTATGTGTATACAATATACAGAATGAAATACCAGGTATATACCTGAACCTGTACTTTTAAATATGAAATATGTTGTGGATTTGCTCATATGAAAATTCCACACCAGACAACATTTACAAGCAGAACTCAGTATACATTTTAATGTTGTTTGTTTAGCATAATGCTTTTAAATGATAATGTTATCAATGTTAAATTTTTGCACTTGTTTATTTGATGTTTAAAAAATTCAGATGAAGTCTAATAGGTCAGCTTATAGACATCAAGTCTTAATAATAGAGAGCCTTTTCCTTTTAGAAACATTCTATATAGGAAATTTATTTTTTCTAACTGAAAAGATGGTACTTGCAGAAATTTCAGAATTTTTATCTAGAAGAGGTACTTGCCTTCATATTACTCTTGTCGGTACTGATGGGGTTGCACTTCATTTGCATGCATGGCGGCTTTGAGCTGACCATGTAACCAGTTACAAATGGTGTATGAGTCTCCTAAAACCAAATGATAATGTATATGTAAGATACCAATAATAAGCTAATTTAATCAAAATTTGTATTTTAAGGAAAAAAAATGATCATGAATGATCTTCTAATTACATACTTAATTAAATTCGTTCCTAATTTTAACTATGAGTGGTATATTTTACCAGAACAGAATTTAACTAGTATCAATTGCTTTTCCGGAGAGCACTAAGTTCTTTTCTGAAACAGCTGATCTAGTGAGTCCTGGCTCACCAAATGTCAAACAGCTTAACTGGTGTATGCTGGACATCATTCCAGAGAGAAATGAAGGGAAGCAACTCTAATAGACTAATAAATGCCTACTAAAGCAGATAACTGAATATGAAAGAGGTTTGGTTTGGCAATGTACCCATATGCTGAGAGTGTGGAAGTAATGTATACTGTGTGGATAGTCCTGAAAAGACTGATATATTAAAGTATAAATTAGTTTGTTGCTGTGCATATTTTAGAGGATGCCTATATAATAGGCTTTAGTACTTAATCATCTGTTATGTTTCATTTGTACACTGTCTGTTGAACCTGTTAATACATTGTGATACCTGTTATTGTGTGTATGGTAGATATCCAGTTAGATGTGTGTGTGTGTGTGGGTACCAAATAGATATGGTACTAGATCCTGTTTTGTTTATTCCTGTGAGCTACCACTTGGTACAATATTTGTTTCCAGTCTCTTGCCTTTGTGATGCATGTTAAAGGGACATGAACCTTAAATAAGTTGTTCTGTATGCTTAGATATGATTTTCAGATGTTTATTGAATAATTTATTACAATGGTTGGTTATCTAAAATGACAGGAAAACGTGAGGAATACCTACCCCAAAAATGATCAAAATATACCGCCATATTCTATTTTTGGAACACAAAACAAAAGCTGGCCGAAAGCGAGGTTATAATGAACAACAAACTTGCTGACATGACAAGGAATATTAGTTTTCCACATTTTAAGATTATTTTCTAATTTACAATGGTTGACATATGAAGCATAAGTCATATTTGTTAATATTCGTTTTAAAACAATTTGTATTTAGCGTAAGAATGATCAGTCAAAAGTCAAACAAGACTTTTCAGTCGACAGGACACCGCGAAGGGAGGTTCTTGACTTATAAATTGGGAAGTTGCTCCCGTCTCTTGCATTTCAACGATCCATTTATATTTACCTACTTTCCCAATCAGGCACCTTACTGACTCTTGTAGTTCTTTTTCTATCAGAATTTGTTTATGTTCGCTTCACCCACGTTTTTGACCCACCATTTTGTTTACATTCATTTAATTTCTGCAATGCATTGTGGCATGGGATTTCACTTAAGTCCAACACTCCTATTTTTATCACACTCAGTCTACAAAATTCGACCGGGCCGGTTCAAAATACAGAAAGATGAAATTTTCATTATAATGATTTTATTTGACAAATTTGCACAATAACTGATATATATTACTTAGTAAGGTATCTGACACGTCTTAGATATGTATTTTACTCAAATTTACATGGTTTATTTAGGTTCATGCCCCTTTATAAGTCTTCATTCAGCATGACAAAAAATTATACCTATGTGAAAAAGAAATTTGTATGGCTTGTTTTGGTATAAATTCTGGATATATCCCCATCTTTATTGAAGGAATTCGTAAAGGAATGGAATTAGTATCCTTTAAATAACTTGTGTATATTTCTCGGTTAATTTCCATAATTTTGAACTTACAGAAATTCAATTGAAATAATTAACAGTAAGATAGTAAAGATTATTAATGTTACAGATTGACAAATGTATGAATATACGTTGTCTTTTCTTCTTAGAGTGATTATCAAATAGGAAATCTCAAAATGTTCTCTTAACAAAATTTATCAAATGTACAGTTCTACCTTATTTTCCTCTTTGGCCGGCTAAATGTAAGAATGTAAGATGTATTAATTTAATTAAAGATGCTCCACTGCCGACAGATCACTCATCATGTTAACAATATTTGGTGTTTAATCGTGTATATGTTTAATTAATAGTGCATGCCCAATCAATACTTCACTCCATATAGATATAGTGACACGGAATTTTTTCGGGATGCAATTAATTATTTCTGATATTTTCATTTTGAAATAAAATTAGAAGCTCAAACTTTCCAATGGTGGTAATGGTGTAAAGTAAGTAACTTTTGTAACTGAGGAAAATACTAAATTGTCTGCTCTTGGTTTTTTTATTGAGGAAAAAATACTATTTGTCAGCCGTGGAGCATCTTTGATATGACATGTCTATAGTTCTGGAGGGCATCTTGGAATAATGGGGTAGTCTTGTTAATACTGGTGATCTTTAATTCATGTAGAGATACCTGTACCTGTATTCACAAGAAAGGTAAGACAAAAATATCAACAACCCACAGCTAGCTAGCACTTTGTATATAGACACTGATCTAGGACATTACATAGGTTATACATGTAAACTTTGTTGTCTATTTTGTAAACATGCATTATTACACATCACCATGACAATATCTCACATGTAAAGTGGAACAAGACAATTTGAGATAACTATTGTAATTACATCAGGAAACTTTTTTACAAAATTTCTCAGGTGAAATGTTTTCTCAGGATAATTAACTGAATCATGGCCAATATTTCAGCTTCCAACTCCATAAATACTTTAAATTCATTATTATTAAAATTATAGTACCCTCAGATCTGGAAAGGCTAAATTACACCTAAACTTGTAGGATTTGACAAATGCAAAGCTTACTCTATATGAATGTCCGTCCTTATTGTTCTGTCGTCATAAATAGGATGTTTCTGAATGATAATGAATCATTTATCCTTTTATATTTATAAATTTGACATCACATACCATACTGGTCATTGTAAATTTATTTTTCTTTACATGTCATCTTTATTTAAGAAAAATGTTTTCCTCGGATAGTAAACTGGTGACTATTAAGCTTAGGTATATATACCATAAGATCTCTTATGTTGTCTGATTTATTGAATTCTTTGAATTCATTCACCCCTGAAGACACATTTGAACTCCTCTGATTCAAAGACTGGAACAGTTCATTATGAATCTTCAGGGGGGATTGAGTTAATTCAGTAGCGTATAGCATGTAAGAGAAACTATCCCGTTTGACTTATTTACTTCATATTTTTTATTGGTTTTTTATGGAATTTTTGTCAATAATTAGGACTTTGAAGCCTACCTTTCCTGACAAAGTTGAAAGATATCTGACTATGGACAGTCAAGTCCTGATAATGCTTATATGATGTGATGTGTATGTTTTTCAAGTCATCTTAATGGAGAGAGAGAGAGAGAGAGAAAAAAATCTTTAAATATTGTTAATGGCAGCCATTTATCTCTGCAGAACATGTTGATAAAATTTAAGCCAAGAGCATAATTTATAACTATATAATTAAAACAAAACTATTTATTTAAATGCTTTTCTAAAGTCATCCAAGGGTGGAGTGACACATGTTGTGTCTCCACTCCCAGAATTATGGAAAATATTGGATAAATCTACACCATTTTGACCGAGTTTTACTTCTGATCTAAAACATTTTCTTTTTTTTTTAATTAAAGGATTCAAGTTCAAATCTATTTATATATATATATCCATACACAACTTGTAATAAGCAATCATAATTAAGCTAAATAACAGGACAAAAACTCATAAAAGATTACGACTATGATTTATATTATCTGGTTATACAACACATGTATAGCCAATATGAGGGTTGACTTCATTGATAAAAAAAACTTGAGAACCACAACAAAGTGATTCACAAGTGATTCTGTTGTTTATTTTCTTACTAAGAAATCACTGTTGTTTGTGTACCACCCATGCCTATACATACTTGTGATCATTATTATTGCTGTTCTGTTGTTGATAGATGTATATTCTATGAATCACGTTTGACTCCTGTATATATTTGTAAAAAGAAACTACATCATGTGTTCTCGGTATTAACATGCTCTATATTATATCAAACTCTTTATGCTGTTGTTAAATTCTTGTGTATCTCTCGCCGGTGTCAGCCTTGATGGACTTTTCCAAGATTGAGATGAGTCAACTGTGTGATGTTGGATGAGAATACTTTGTTCACTTTATGCATCATACTTGTACAGGAAGTATTGGCTAAAGAAGTAAGGATGTATTTCTAAAAGGTATTATTATCATTTTAAATATGAATTCCTTTGTTCAATACAATTTTTATCAATTTTCAAAAAACATATTTCATATACACCTAAGTAAGAAATTCTGTATCTTTGGCGAAATCTTAGCAGCCAATTTAGTACACGTGAATGTGTAAATATTTTGTTGTTGAATGCTCCTACTGGCTAGGTATGTTATAGAGGGGCCCACCAATAAATTGGCCCATGATCATCACCTTTCTGTGTAATTATAGAGACAACTACTGCCAAATGTGTTTTGATGTGTCATTATGGGAGTATCATTATTGATCAAGTCACTTGGAAGTATTTTGAAAGTCATCATTTCATTATTAGAGATAAAGATGTTTTCTCCAAAGTTTTGCTTTTTGTGCTCTTTTCACATCAGAGTTCAGTTTCATCAGAAGTCTTCATCTTAACGCACCATGGGAGTTCAGGAAAGGCTCTTAGGATTTTTCCTTAACTTCTGTGTCTATAGTAGCGGATTTCTTTACAGAATGGTAACATGAAGAACTTGAGTTGATGAATTCAGACCCTGATTTCACAAAACAAACCAAACTGGGGGGAAAGAAAGAGAGAAAAATGACTAAGTCTGCATTTTTGTTTTGAGGTTGCCTCTGTCTTCAGTCCTCTTCTGTTAATGATTTGTTGCAAGGCTACCAAGACTCAATAAATGGCCTTGAACTTTTCAATTTCACATGCTACGAAGTATATTTAAATGAATGACATTAATTTGAAACAAATTTAAGCAAAAGAGCTCTGAAAATTTATTTTCTTTTTAAAAATAGCACTTGTGTTTGACCTTGACCCAATCACCATGAATTTTGAACTTGTCAATTACATCCATACAAATGCGAAGTAGGGTCAAAATCCATGTAGAAATGAAGTTATGAGAACACTGACTGATTTTCTAAAAATAGTGACATTGACCTTGATGGGACCATCCTGACAAAGGAATTTGTCCAAGATATTTCATTTATCTATACACTTAGGTTGGTTCATGAAGAAAATAAGATGTGAGAGTGACACTGAGAAGAAACATAACTTCCCTTCTGTTTCAGCTTCTATATGAAAAGCTTTGCATGAGAAATTGCAAGTAATGGGAACTTTGGATCACTACTGTCAGGTTTGTTAATATAAACTTAATTTATTTTACATTGATTGCAAAACAAGTTATACAGCTTATACAAATCACTTCAGAGGGGCGGAATCCGTAAATCTGGAGGTAGGTTTAGGGAAAAAACTGACCAATCGAAGGCCTGCTAAAACTTTCTTTGAATATTTCAGAGAGAGCGACGCCTGACTTAAAGCCCTTGATTACATCAAAGGACTGTCATACCTGTGTGTTCTGTTGCCTTCAGTTTTGCCATGACATAGTACAGGGATGGCTATAACTACAGTGATATTAACCCCTGGAGTATCGAAAATGCATTTTATGATGTATGTGTACAATTCATTTTCACTATTTTTGAAGCAACTCCGTTAGCCAAAGGAAAGTTACTCAGCTTTAGGGTATTGTACATAATTCGCTAGAGAAGTTGCATTTGAACACTGGGGCTATAATTTATTCATATTTGGACCAAGGAGTGGCCCTAGACTATTTTCAAATACTTTAAAGTGAACAGTCGGGCAAGGATGGCTAAAGTCGGTAAAAATGGTGTGAATGTATCCAGTATAATTTCTTATGAAATGGAAAAATAAAATCTCTCGCCAAAATCTGTCTGCGTACGAAGAAGAATCCTAATACGTCCTCCCGGTCATCTTCGCTAGCCAAGGCTTCTGATTACGTTACACTCCACAACGTAATCAGAAGCCTTGGCTAGCGAAGATGCCTCCCGGCTGACTATGTCCGTGGTTACATTTACACGCAGCCTCGCTTCCATTGCTTGCAACTTTCCTTTACTTTAATGGTCAGAACTGGGAACTTGGCCGTCGTATTAATATGTGAGAGCTTTTGGAAGGCCAATGAACGCATTTAGACTGGTTTTCTTTGCCCGACTATTCACTTTAAAGGTTACACCCCTCTAGACTTCTAAAATCATCTAGACACTTGAGGGTCCATGTTTTGGTGTTATATTATAAAGTTTAAATTACACATCTATTCTACACATGAGAATATAAGTATACCGAACACATAAAACATTTTTACTCCTAAGATTGCTTCTATATATTAAAGAATTATATATACAGCATTGGCGGTAGCATAGCTCCAGAAGCCAGTGCTTTTGTGGTGAGTTAAACCGGGGTCAGATTCCCTGTTGTATTGATGGTGAAATAAAAGCAATTCGCAGGCTATAAGATGGTATATTAAGGATAAAGTGATACCAGTATAACTTCATACACATCAACCGAAACAGCAGTTAAATAAACAACAAAAAATGTTTTTCTGAACAAAGACAGTAAGAGACCATGATGTTAAGTTTAAAGGGCCACTTCCTTTCCGAAACGGCTTTTAATTTTTAAAATAGGAATGTAAAACGAGATCAATAATTTTGTAGAGTCGCAGAAATTATTAACTATACGTTTACTAGCAAACTTATCATCGCCTTCAGAACTATTTAATTAGAATAAATAAAATGTTAATTTTCATAACGCGGGTTGTTTTATGTTTCCCGCCGTCGTCCTAAATGTCGCGCGGTAGTTGACTATCACTGCGCCAGACGACAAAACAGCGAAATGAATCTCCACTGTTATCGTACATTAGACAGGAAATCTTGCATATTTTTGGTGTTGTAACCTCATCTTAAGCCATCGACATATATTTTCTTTTGTTATTAATGTTTTTAAGAAACCTTTAAATTTTGCTCCAGAAAGGTAATGGGCCTTTAAAGATGTTCCACCGCTGACAAATGGTATTTTTTCACTATTAAAAACAGGAGCAGACGATTTAGTATTTTTCTTCAGTTACAAAAGTTACTTAATTTACACCATTACCGACATTGAAAAGTTTGAGCTTCTAATTTTACTTCAAGTTGAAAATATAAAAAATAATTAATTGCATCCCGAAAAAATTCCGTGGCACTATATCCTATAAGGAATGAAATACTGATTGTTCATGCACCGAAGGCAAAACAAATTATTTTGTATTATTTTTTGTGTTAATTAGACGTATATATACACGATTAAACACCAATTATTGATCAATTGATGAATATCATTTATGCTCTGTTGGCGGTGGAGCATCTTTTAAAAAAAAACGGCCGTTAAAACACATGATTTACATCAGAATAATAATGATATGAAATATGGATAGAGCTAACCCCCCTCTTATGTAAAAGGTGTTTTTACCAAAATAATAACTCTTTTCTGTATGAAAGTTTTTATTTACTAGAAAATACATTTTTTTACTGTTTTTTCAAGTTTTTCAATTGTCAAAAAAGAAGATAGAAATGCAGAAGTTAAAAATATTTATTGAAATAGAAATCTAGATCCATAACCTTTATCATAAAATAGTCTGAATAAAAAACACCTAACGTTAGGCCGTTTTCCTTTATTCGGAACAACCGGTTCGACCGTTTGTAAAAGTCATTATTTCAGGTATAAATCATGACGGACCTGCAGTTTCTGATACAGGCCTGTGAGGGTTTTGTCAAAGCTCGTCTGAAAACGATATAATATCACCAGGTCCGTCTTTAATTCATAAACGAACAACTAGGTCCGACCAGTCAAACCGCATAATCGAAAACGGCCCTTGCTGACAGTAACAAAATTCTGTCAGAGTGACGTCCCTTCATACAGGTATCCAACATGGCGTCCGTCCAGTTGATTCCACCAGTCTCCGATCTTTATGAAATGATTGAAGCGTTCTTACAGGTATGTATCTTATTAGTTGGAGTTGAATGAAGAGATCGGTTCATTGTTAATGTTTAAGTAACGTCTCATAAGAATAATTGTGTCAGGATTAGCTTGTACAACAAAACTTGTTGCCCTGTCATCAGCTGGTTATGAGTAAACAAATAGGCTAAGGTGTATGTGGACTTATGCAACAAGAATGATCCACATTCTATCGCATTTTAAAGTTCGATAAATTTATTTCCATTGTATATTTAGGAGTCGCATACGTACATTTATAATTTATCCGTGATAATTTAATGATTAAAAAATACAATAGATACAGTAATACTGTATATACAATAAAACACTTCCAAACTATAACATGATAAAACTGGTTAGTTTTCCATTATTTCTATTTGACGAAATCGAAATATTCATGATTACAGGCCCCAGTCTATCACCTGATATTTGAAGCTTGTCTTATTGTCCTGATCATCAAACTTGTGTTTTCTAAGTCATATGCTGGTGGACCAGAAATAATTCTAACAAAGAAGGTAAGTGTATATTTGAAGCACAGGTTTTTGTCACTAAATGATAATTTTGACACTGTCTCACTTCCTTGTGTGCATGTACATGCAAGCGACCAGTTCTTGCCGAGTACCAATTCTCGCCATCGCATATGTACTTGTATGATCACAGACAAATTTCAACACATTTTTTTGTGGAAATCAACATGATAGTGTCTTCTATCAGAAGAAAGCTTTATTGGCTATATTTGCATGGAAATTGAACAGATACAGATGTGATGGCGAGAACTGGTCGCCTGCCAGTAAAGGACTGTCCAAATCTTACAGCAGCCAATTGCAACCGGAAGTTTGTATGTTTTTATAAATTTTTGGTGAAACAACCTTTGAGACTTAGCTTGATGAGAACAGGATCAGAGTGACATGACCAGAACTGTTTATCCTTTACTTCCAGTAAGGCTAACTTAAACCAGTATAACTAATTACCCAAAGGGTTCTGATGTTATAATAATGGCAATATTTGTCATCCAAATGCCAACCTAGGTATAGGTATGATAGATGGCTCAAGTTCTGATGTATTTGCTATACAATTACTTATTTGTGTCTATAGCGAGGGCTCAAGTTCTGATGTATCTGCTATACAATTACTTATTTGTGTCTATAGTGAGGTCTCAAGTTCTGATGTATCTGCTATACAATCACTTATTTGTGTCTATAGCGAGGTCTCAAGTTCTGATCTATCTGCTATACAATTAATTATTTTTGTCTATAGCGAGGGCTCAAGTTCTGATGTATCTGCTTTACAATTAATTATTTGTGTCTATAGCGAGGTCTCAAGTTCTGATGTATCTGCTTTACAATTACTTATTCGTGTCTATAGTGAGGTCTCAAGTTCTGATGTATCTGCTATACAATTACTTATTTGTGTCTATAGCGTCGGTCTCAAGTTCTGATGTATCTGCTATACAATTACTTATTTGTGTCTATAGCGAGGTCTCAAGTTCTGATGTATCTGCTATACAATTACTTATTTGTGTCTATACTGAGGCCTCAAGTTCTGATGTATCTGCTATACAATTACTTATTTGTGTCTATAGCGAGGTCTCAAATTCTGATGTATCTGCTATACAATTAATTATTTGTGTCTATAGTGAGGGCTCAAGTTCTGATGTATCTGCTTTACAATTAATTATTTGTGTCTATAGCGAGGTCTCAAGTTCTGATGTATCTGCTATACAATTACTTATTTGTGTCTATAGTGAGGTCTCAAGTTCTGATGTATCTGCTATACAATTACTTATTTGTGTCTATAGCGTCGGTCTCAAGTTCTGATGTATCTGCTATACAATTACTTATTTGTGTCTATACTGAGGGGGGCCGCGGTGGCCGAGTGGTTAAGATGTCTCGACATATTACCACAAGCCCTCCACCTCTGGGAATTCGAAGAGGGTTCGAATCCCATGTGGGGCAGTTGCCAGGTACTGACCGTTGGCCGGTGGTTTTTCTCCGGGTACTCCGGCTTTCCTCCACCAACAAACCTGGCACGTCCTTACATGACCCTGGCTGTTAATAGGACGTAAAAATAAACAAACCAAACTATACTGAGGTCTCAAGTTCTGATGTATCTGCTATACAATTACTTATTTGTGTCTATAGTGAGGTCTCAAGTTCTGACGTATCTGCTACACAATTACTTATTTGTGTCTATAGCGTCGGTCTCAAGTTCTGATGTATCTGCTATACAATTAATTATTTGTGTCTATACTGAGGGCTCAAGTTCTGATGTATCTGTTATACAATTACTTATTTGTGTCTATAGCGAGGTCTCAAGTTCTGATGTATCTGTTATACAATTACTTATTTGTGTCTATAGCGAGGGCTCAAGTTCTGATGTATCTGTTATACAATTAATTATTTGTGTCTATAGTGAGGGCTCAAGTTCTGATGTATCTGCTTTACAATTACTTATTTGTGTCTATAGCGAGGGCTCAAGTTCTGATGTATCTGCTATACAATTACTTATTTGTGTCTATAGCGAGGGCTCAAGTTCTGATGTATCTGTTATACAATTAATTATTTGTGTCTATAGCGAGGGCTCAAGTTCTGATGTATCTGTTATACAATTAATTATTTGTGTCTATAGCGTCGGTCTCAAGTTCTGATGTATCTGCTATACAATTACTTATTTGTGTCTATACTGAGGTCTCAAGTTCTGATGTATCTGCTTTACAATTAATTTTTTGTGTCTATAGCGAGGGCTCAAGTTCTGATGTATCTGTTATACAATTAATTATTTGTGTCTATAGCGTCGGTCTCAAGTTCTGATGTATCTGCTATACAATTACTTATTTGTGTCTATACTGAGGTCTCAAGTTCTGATGTATCTGCTTTACAATTAATTTTTTGTGTCTATAGCGAGGGCTCAAGTTCTGATGTATCTGCTGTACAATTAATTATTTTTGTCTATAGCGAGGTCTCAAGTTCTGATGTATCTGCTTTACAATTAATTATTTGTGTCTATAGCGAGGTCTCAAGTTCTGATGTATTTGCTATACAATTAATTATTTTTGTCTATAGCGAGGGCTCAAGTTCTGATGTATCTGTTATACAATTACTTATTTGTGTCTATAGCGTCGGTCTCAAGTTCTGATGTATCTGCTATACAATTACTTATTTGTGTCTATACTGAGGTCTCAAGTTCTGATGTATCTGCTTTACAATTAATTTTTTGTGTCTATAGCGAGGGCTCAAGTTCTGATGTATCTGCTATACAATTAATTATTTTTGTCTATAGCGAGGTCTCAAGTTCTGATGTATCTGCTTTACAATTAATTATTTGTGTCTATAGCGAGGTCTCAAGTTCTGATGTATCTGCTATACAATTAATTATTTTTGTCTATAGCGAGGTCTCAAGTTCTGATGTATCTGCTATACAATTAATTATTTGTGTCTATACTGAGGGCTCAAGTTCTGATGTATCTGCTATACAATTAATTATTTGTTGTCTATAGCGTCGGTCTCAAGTTCTGATGTATCTGCTATACAATTACTTATTTGTGTCTATAGCGAGGGCTCAAGTTCTGATGTATCTGCTTTACAATTACTTATTTGTGTCTATAGCAAGGGCTCAAGTTCTGATGTATCTGCTATACAATTACTTATTTGTGTCTATAGCGAGGGCTCAAGTTCTGATGTATCTGCTATACAATTACTTATTTGTGTCTATAGCGAGGTCTCAAGTTCTGATGTATCTGCTATACAATTACTTATTTGTGTCTATAGCGAGGGCTCAAGTTCTGATGTATCTGCTATACAATTACTTATTTGTGTCTATAGCGAGGTCTCAAGTTCTGATGTATCTGCTATACAATTACTTATTTGTGTCTATAGCGAGGGCTCAAGTTCTGATGTATCTGCTATACAATTACTTATTTGTGTCTATACTGAGGTCTCAAGTTCTGATGTATCTGTTATACAATTACTTATTTGTGTCTATAGCGAGGTCTCAAGTTCTGATGTATCTGCTATACAATTACTTATTTGTGTCTATAGCGAGGTCTCAAGTTCTGATGTATCTGCTATACAATTACTTATTTGTGTCTATAGTGAGGTCTCAAGTTCTGATGTATCTGCTATACAATTAATTATTTGTGTCTATAGCGAGGTCTCAAGTTCTGATGTATCTGCTATACAATTACTTATTTGTGTCTATAGCGAGGGCTCAAGTTCTGATGTATCTGCTATACAATTACTTATTTGTGTCTATAGCGAGGTCTCAAGTTCTGATGTATCTGCTATACAATTAATTATTTGTGTCTATAGCGAGGGCTCAAGTTCTGATGTATCTGCTGTACAATTAATTATTTTTGTCTATAGCGAGGTCTCAAGTTCTGATGTATCTGCTTTACAATTAATTATTTGTGTCTATAGCGAGGTCTCAAGTTCTGATGTATCTGCTATACAATTAATTATTTGTGTCTATAGCGAGGTCTCAAGTTCTGATGTATCTGCTATACAATTACTTATTTGTGTCTATACTGAGGCCTCAAGTTCTGATGTATCTGCTATACAATTACTTATTTGTGTCTATAGCGTCGGTCTCAAGTTCTGATGTATCTGCTATACAATTACTTATTTGTGTCTATACTGAGGGGGCCGCGGTGGCCGAGTGGTTAAGATGTCTCGACATATTACCACAAGCCCTCCACCTCTGGGAATTCGAAGAGGGTTCGAATCCCATGTGGGGCAGTTGCCAGGTACTGACCGTTGGCCGGTGGTTTTTCTCCGGGTACTCCGGCTTTCCTCCACCAACAAACCTGGCACGTCCTTACATGACCCTGGCTGTTAATAGGACGTAAAAATAAACAAACCAAACTATACTGAGGTCTCAAGTTCTGATGTATCTGCTATACAATTACTTATTTGTGTCTATAGTGAGGTCTCAAGTTCTGACGTATCTGCTACACAATTACTTATTTGTGTCTATAGCGTCGGTCTCAAGTTCTGATGTATCTGCTATACAATTACTTATTTGTGTCTATAGCGAGGTCTCAAGTTCTGATGTATCTGTTATACAATTACTTATTTGTGTCTATAGCGAGGTCTCAAGTTCTGATGTATCTGCTATACAATTACTTATTTGTGTCTATAGCGAGGGCTCAAGTTCTGATGTATCTGCTATACAATTACTTATTTGTGTCTATAGTGAGGTCTCAAGTTCTGATGTATCTGCTATACAATTACTTATTTGTGTCTATAGCGAGGGCTCAAGTTCTGATGTATCTGCTATACAATTACTTATTTGTGTCTATAGCGAGGTCTCAAGTTCTGATGTATCTGCTATACAATTAATTATTTGTGTCTATAGCGAGGGCTCAAGTTCTGATGTATCTGTTATACAATTACTTATTTGTGTCTATAGCGTCGGTCTCAAGTTCTGATGTATCTGCTATACAATTACTTATTTGTGTCTATACTGAGGTCTCAAGTTCTGATGTATCTGCTTTACAATTAATTTTTTGTGTCTATAGCGAGGGCTCAAGTTCTGATGTATCTGCTATACAATTAATTATTTGTGTCTATAGCGTCGGTCTCAAGTTCTGATGTATCTGCTATACAATTACTTATTTGTGTCTATAGCGAGGGCTCAAGTTCTGATGTATCTGCTTTACAATTACTTATTTGTGTCTATAGCAAGGGCTCAAGTTCTGATGTATCTGCTATACAATTACTTATTTGTGTCTATAGCGAGGGCTCAAGTTCTGATGTATCTGCTATACAATTACTTATTTGTGTCTATAGCGAGGTCTCAAGTTCTGATGTATCTGCTATACAATTACTTATTTGTGTCTATAGCGAGGTCTCAAGTTCTGATGTATCTGCTATACGATTACTTATTTGTGTCTATAGCGAGGTCATCGGAAAATTCAGACTACAGAATAACCTGACATTGATATGATTTTAGATGTGAGAATTAACGGTTGTTTGATGTACAGGAAGAAGAGGAGCTGATAGCTGACTGGGTACCAGAGCCTCTAGAGAAAGATGTACCTGCTGATCACCCAGTACTGCTGTCTTTGGAGAAAAACATTATATCAGGGTATATTATTCATATTTGTTTTATTGTCACTTTGTGCAGATAATCAGAAATAAAAAATTAATATATGATGAACTAGCTAGTAGGGTACCAAGGAGAATTCACATCTTGCAATGTTAAAGAAAAGAATAAAACAAGTTTGAAATTGAGGAATATCTAATAGATAGGAAATTTACCTCATTTATGATGAATGCAACAAGTGCCACCAAACTCTTTTATTATGCACCTATTATGAATTGCAGATAGAAGTGTTAAGGATGTACTCCTCTGAGAAGTCAAAATTTTCTTGTTTTAAACTTTTTTTCTGATATAGATTTTTGGAAATAGGAGTTCATACCATAAAAGAAAATGGAAGAAAAAACATATGTCCATGTGCTCGTTTTTGAGCTATTGTCACTCAAAGATACCTACCGGTAGTTGACAAAATATTGGATCTTATATACCGGTATATGAGTTTTGCCGTTTTGACCACATACACAAAAGATTAAAGCCATAATTTCCTAATGAGGAGTTTGATAAGTATGAATGTTTGTAGAATTTACTTCCCAGTTGTCTTCTTTAAAAATATACCAGTTTTGATTAATGAGACTCATATTTTTCTCAGAATAACAACATATGCTACCTCTACCCCTTAATTTTGAGCTACAAAATTCACAATTTTCAGCCATTTTTGCCAAATTTAACCCTTTTAATATAGAAAAAGTTCTTGTTTTAAACTTTTGTTAATATTTTGCATATCAATAGGGAAAGGGTTGTTCTTTCTAAATCAGGCAGAAAAATGGGGGGTCCGTGTGCTTACTTTTCTGCCCTATTTGAATATTTTTTATATTTCAATAATTAAGAGTAAAAGATAAAAGTGCTCAAATTGCCATTAAATGAAAAAATAAAGTGACAAAAGTGTATCATATCACACATTAATGCTCAATATTTAAGTTACCATGAACCTAGTTAAGATTTACAGCAAAATTAAGCTTGATACAGCTAAAAATGCTGGTGCAGTGATTTAAGTAAAAATAATTTCAGTAAAGTATGGTAAAACTGTGGCTCTACTTAAAGCGAAAAAAAGACACAATTTCAAAATGGCGGCCAAATTGGCCATTTCTTAAAATCCCTGTATAAAAAATCTACTAAAAATAGAAATGTAATCTTTTGACAAAATTTGCAACTGGCAACTTGCTACAGATATTGACAAATTGTATAAATTTGAAAACCTCATAACTTCTTTGATCTTTGTCGAAAAAGACTTCAATGGGACTGAAAGCACAGGAGAATACATCCCTAATTATAATTGTTACCCAAATCTGTCCTGTCTTGTAGTGTTGGACCGATTCTCGATTTTAATCGATGATCGATCGATTATGATTTTTCCAAAGACTATCAATTATGAAAGGTAATAATCGATTATTAAAATGGGAGATAACTCATGCTTATCTTATACTGTTCTGAACCTTTATTATGTTATATATCAGTGCAAAATCACATATCAAAATATTTTAAACATCTGTTACATGAACGAATAACAGAAAGGAGAAACCAGCAGCTAAATTCAAAACACAATTTAATTATATATACAATATTATACAGAGATGGTTTACGATATCTAAAGTAATTGGTGGTGGTACAAGACTAGTACGATGATTTAAAGTGTTACTTATCTGTATGCGAATGTCCTGGTATAATCCTTGATCCTTCCAGGTTTCAAATTAACAATAATCACGAATCCACAAGGAAAATTGAATGTCCACAGATGATTTGTAAAGTTCCAGGCAATATGAATAAATCCACACAAAGTGTTGTAATAATCCACAGATAAAGTCACAATAGCTCTCCCAATAAAATCTTATATGGCGCTGTACAATTCTTGATATGTCTTATTACAGGTCTCATCACAGTTCTAATTACAGTTCTGATTAGCCTTGGACAGCTGGAGTATATATAGCTAAACCGTAATTCAAGAATATTGGAGAACCTTCTACTTCTAGAAATATCTAACTCAAAACAGTAAACAAGTAAACACACATAACTTTCTGGAAATAGATCATTCTAGATCTCTACTTAAAATCAACATGTTTACAAACATATTTGTTTATACATGATTATATTCTAGAAAGTTCTATAACCTAAATCAATGATATGACCTTCATAGGATGTATTGATAAAAAAGCTATAGGAGTTATCTCCCTTATCTCATAACTACATGTATTTAGTGTCATACATAACACATCATAGATACTCAAGAATTTGAATTAAAAAAAATACTTTTTCATGACTGTTGGTTCAGTGGATATCTTTCTAAAATTCTTCAGAAAAACTAAAAGGTGAAATATATAATATAGTAGAGCTTTCTATAAATAGTATCCGATTATAAAATCGATAATTAGTAAATTGTCCTAAACCGATGATCGATTACCATTTTACAACCGATTCCCAACACTACTGTCTTGTCCTATCCTGTTGGCTGCCCCTCCATTTCAATTTCAAATGGAGGAAAGGAAGTTACCTTTATGCATATGTCTTGACATTTACATTTATAGTGGAAGAATACAGATTAAAGTTGTATTAGCCAAATTTATCTCATGTTCACTATATCACATAAGTTACTTTACTTTGAATGTGTATTGTCAGAAAACCAGGGAAATATGTGGAAGTCAATGGGAAAAAATGTGTGAACTTGGCAACATTAAATTTCCTGGGAATGGCTGGTAAACCAGAGATAGAGGTAGGTACCCCTTACTTAATATCAGTGGAATATATGATCTCCCAGTCTTCTGATTGGTCAAAATTTTAAACTTTTAACTCCAACACAAAATGTTAACATTGTTAATGATTGATTGCTTGTTGATTATGACATTATCATTACCTTTTACATTTTACTTACATACCGGTGATTGCTTGTTGATTATGACAATATCATTACCTTTTACATTTTACTTACATACCGGTGATTGCTTGTTGATTATGACATTATCATTACCTTTTACATTTTACCTACATACCGGTGATTGCTTGTTGATTATGACATTATCATTACCTTTTACATTTTACTTACATACCGGTGATTGCTTGTTGATTATGACATTATCATTACCTTTTACATTTTACTTACATACCGGTGATTGCTTGTTGATTAAATTTTACCTACATACCGGTGATTGCTTGTTGATTATGACATTATCATTACCTTTTACATTTTACTTACATACCGGTGATTGCTTGTTGATTATGACATTATCATTACCTTTTACATTTTACCTACATACCGGTGATTGCTTGTTGATTATGACATTATCATTACCTTTTACATTTTACCTACATACCGGTGATTGCTTGTTGATTATGACATTATCATTACCTTTTACATTTTACTTACATACCGGTGATTGCTTGTTGATTATGACAATATCATTACCTTTTACATTTTACCTACATACCGGTGATTGCTTGTTGATTATGACCGGTGATTGCTTGTTGATTATGACATTATCATTACCTTTTACATTTTACCTACATACCGGTGATTGCTTGTTGATTATGACATTATCATTACCTTTTACATTTTACCTACATACCGGTGATTGCTTGTTGATTATGACATTATCATTACCTTTTACATTTTACTTACATACATTATCATTACCTTTTACATTTTACTTACATACCGGTGATTGCTTGTTGATTATGACATTATCATTACCTTTTACATTTTACCTACATACCGGTATTATAATTGGCAAAGAAAAAAATCTTAGTCTGACCAGATTATAGCTGATGTAATTGTGTCAGAAACAGGTCACACAACAGTTAGCTCAAATCTTTTAACTTTTAAAAAACAATTTACTCATATGAAATAAATTCAATATTCAATAACCACTTGCACTTGTGTAACCTTATGTAATCAAATTATTAAGAGGATATCATTCATTTGCTATTTTAACTCTGAGGCAAGTACAATTCCTTGAAGCTATTTTTAGGACATGTTTGATATACTGAACAGAAAATCAAACAACAAAATAACTGCATAACTCTAGTCCCATATTTCATTTTGTATGGAACTTGTAAGAGATATTACAACTTAGAAGGAACAATACATGAATCATGGAGAATAAATAGTTTAAAATGAAAAGCAGATTCAAGTTTTTGGTTTCATCCAAACAAGGTTACATAATTGATATACATGTATATATATTTTAATTCCATCACAAGGATATTCAACATTTATTTATTATATATTATACAGTTGTTTCATGCTATTTCAGTCAACAGTCAAAACTCTTTCCTGAGATGTTGGGACCAACCTCATGAACTGTTTTACGAGGTCGGAGGCCAAGGGAAACAGTCTATAGGGTTGGTCCCAACACCGAGGGAAAGAGTTTTGACTGAAAAGGCTTGAAACAACTGTTTTGTTACTTGAACCACAATCTTAAACTTATCACTGAGCTTCACTGGTGATGAAAGACTTTCACAAAAAGAAAAAGCGCCTGTGTTTATAAAGTCAACAATAAATTATGACGTCAACAATAAACGTATGCAAACGTTCCGTACCGGTCAACAGTCAAACTATTGACGGTCAATAGACGAAATTACTTCATTTACATATAGAGAGTCAGGTAACAAATATATATATTAGCTTCAACTCACAGTATCCTATTAATCATATAGCCTAATAGCTTTACTGTTGACTAGTTCCCATTAGAACTGTTTGACACAAAAGCTACTTTCAGTTGTTAATTTTATCAATTACACTAAAAGGTTATAATGGTCATCACATACATATTATATATGTTCCCATACATTTGTAGTTGTTGATAACTTTTCCTGATGTATTTTCTTTGGTTTTAACGGTTATGGAATATGTTTTGTTACAGGATGCTGCTATTAAGACCATGAGGAAGTACGGTGTTGGATCCTGTGGTCCCAGAGGCTTCTATGGCACCATGGGTAAGTGTTTACTGAGAAATCTGTTATTTTCGTTGTGCTCAACCTAGAGTTTGTACTAAATTATTGTTTTGTCAGATGTGTTCATGAAACAATTTTCATGTCAGCGTTGATAATTTCCTGATAGACTCAATCAATTATTTGTTGGTAGGTATAGTCTACCAAAATGTGAGAACGATACCTTTTGACTGGCGCTTTGAACTTGTCATCATACTCCTTGAAATATTCTTTATGCAGTGTGATACCAATCATCTTATGAATATATAAACTTACCAGACATTTGTACACATTCATTATTATATCAATTTTCGTATGGAAGAAATTTTTAGTAAAATTTCGGTGTAAAAAAACAAAACGAAATCCACGAAAACAAATGATTTCACAGTAAGGGTAATGATGGATTCAGGTAAAAGGCAAAAAAATTACAACTAAACTTAGTTGATAACTGGCAATTATGTCTCAAATATTTCTTCAGTTGATACTGTAATTTGATTTCATGACCATGCGATGTTATAAATCTTATGATGTTGTAAGCATGTGATGTTGTGGTTTACCTCTACAGATGTACATCTGGACCTGGAGGAAAGACTATCCAAGTTTATGGATTGTGAAGAGTCAATTCTCTACTCGTATGGCTTTGCTACCATAGCCAGTGCTATCCCAGCCTACTCAAAACGTGGGGATGTCATATTTGTGTAAGTTTGATATCACAACTTTTTTGGTGCAACTACATTTTATAATTCAATGCAAAGTATTTTCCAAATTATGAAACATCTGTAAAATGAGTTGGTGAGAAAGCTATATAAATTGGCACTTCCAGTCTTCATCACCTATGCAAGCTCTTTTTACCCCAGGCATGAATCTAGGAGGCTGTTCTAGTGTTATCCTGGTTTACCCTGTCGTGTCTCAATTTGTTGCATCATTTCCTGATTTCAAAAGTATGTGGGAAATTTTTTGACTCACAAATATTTTGATTTTTTTCCTCTTTGTTGACAGAGATGAGGGAGTGTGCTTTGCCATACAGAAAGGTTTGGTAGCCTCTCGTAGTGCCATCAAATGGTTCAAACACAACGATATGGCAGACTTGGAGAGACTGTTGAAGATCCAACAGGAGGAGGATAAAAAGGTAAAGCATGCCGCCAGGTAACTGGACAGAAGCACTGGGATATGAAAATTAGTTACAGTTTGCATCATCTGTCCAGAGTGTCCATACACCATTTATAGAGGTCTTAGGGTCTACATAAAAAATTGGTAAAACTCATATTCTACAAATACGAGAAGGATGGAAAACTTCCTGAGACAAAAAATCTACCCCACCAAGCTTCACCAATACTGTTAGAAAGAGCAGTAAGTTTCCTTTCAAAATCATCCTATACAAAGTTCCGTCACTAAAACGATAATAGTCTTGTTTCAACAAAGACACCAAAATCTCCTCAATCGGGTTTTGGAAATCAAAAGTGGCATCTGCAAACATGACTTATGCACTTTTACTGGTTGTCTGAGGTGAGTGTCGGAAAAAAATAAACAACAAGATGTCCTGAAAGGAGGAAAACAATAACAAAACATGATCTCTTATTTTCAGTTAGCCAATCAGATGAAAGTGATTTTGTGATTTCCGTTTAAATACAATTTCATGAAGATAATTATTCACCGATTTAACAATTTAATATAACTCCTATCATATAGATGACGTAGATACAGATATAAATTGTTCGCCCATTTATTTGGTTCACAAAATTCGCGAAAGTAAATCACACACAAAAGAAAGTGGTTTAGCAGTGTTAGTGTCTTTATAATTGAGAAATTTGTCAATAAAAGAAGAAATCTTGATTATTCTTACTTGTACATAATTGATTTCTCATTTTAACAGATTCCAAAGAAAGCCAAAGTAACTAGGAGGTTTTTGGTAGTGGAAGGATTATATATGAACTACGCTGACATATGTCCTCTCAAAGAACTGGTATGTGATGTGTTACAAGGAATTGATTTATGCATGTACTGGTAATTTTCAGTATTGTCTTTTAAATATTAATAGTAATAGGCCTATGTATTGTCTCTGATGATCAGTACATTTTCCTGACTTTAATGATATGTAGTATTGTTCTTGTTTTATCATTTGGTATACATATTCTTTACATGGAAGTAAGGGGGGTATACTGGATTCGGTTTGTCTGTGTGTCCAACTGTAGACAATGATTAACCAACTACCCCGCCTTTGTTTTTAGTTGGCCTCCTGGATGACCGTTCTAGGTTTATTCCTTCTTTGTGTTTTCTATGACTCTGGCTGTTAATAGGATGTTCACCTAACCAACCAATCAATCCAGTATTGACTTTGACTAGAACATTTAGTAGGTACTTATTGTAGGATATTGCTATTGTCTTTAATCCTATATTATTACTAGGGGTGACTATCGCCTACAATCTTAACTATTGCAATACTTTTGCAATAGTTTAACTATTGCAGACTACAATTGCAATAGTATTGCATTCTGAAATAATTATTAAAATCCAGTTGATGAATTGGCCACCAAGATGTACATCTAGTGCAGTATTGGTTTAGAGTTACATTCCTTTACCTGCTAGCATCAGTACCAACTCAAACGCAATAACGATTATGATTGAGAACATTGTCGGTGTTTGCATTTTGATTAAATAGCATGGAAAAAGTGAAATTTTATCGTGACTGTTAGTCTGTTTATCAATCCTCTATGAGTCTGTTTATCAGTCCTTAGTGAGTACATGATTTTAGTTACAGAAAAGAAAATTATCTGACAATTGAAACTATAAATAGTTTGACATACTATCACGATTGTCATTGACTTTTTGAAATTGCCATTGATTGATCGAGTTGAGAGGCATGCAATCACATTATATCGATGTATTGTTACACCCCTAAATATTACAGAATCTGGTCTTGTCTTAATTTGAATGTAAAGCTATTATAGTTTGTTTGCAAAATTAGTTAATTTCTCTGAAAATATGATTTGTTTGTATTTACAGATTGCGCTTAAGTGGAAATACAAGCTACGATTGTTTCTGGAGGAGAGTATGTCGTTTGGTGTGTTGGGGGCTAACGGCAAAGGAGTTACAGAACACTTTGATGTTTCAGTAAGTATTCCATGTTAAAAACTTTTATACTTTACTGGGATATCCCATGGGTGCTTGGGAAAAGATAACTCTTTCTTACACAGGGGCACAGATACTTGACAATTATGTGATGTCATCAAAACATGAGGGGTAACCATGGCGTGCATTGTTGATTAGGTCATCACTTTTGACGTACAATGTTTTTTGTGATAATGGCGGGATGAAAAAGCTGGAGAGCAACTGAAGTTTTATCATTTTCTACTATGTATGGGAGAAAAACAATCAAACAAGGGTGTGTCAAGTGGATATCGCAATCCTTGTGAAAAAATCTTTGGAGATATCCCTGTCCACTTGACAGACCCATTTTAATGCTATGATACAAGGTCACTAATATATGAGTCTTTCATATGTGGATATGAAGGATAGGGATATCCTACCCAAGGCTCACAAAATGTAAAACCCGAGGCTTGCCGACATAGTGTGATCCTGAGGGGTCACTAGACAGGAATATGCATTTACCCTGTCCTTCAAAATTATGTTTGTCTGGACATCAATTGTTCATCACTCTAACAACATAAATAACTATGAAACCTTTTTCTGTTGATTTCAGAGAGATGAGGTAGATTTAATCTCAGCAATACTGGAAAACTCGATGGGGACATGTGGAGGATTCTGTTGTGGGAAGAAATATGTGATAGACCATCAGGTACATGTTCTGAGTCAAAGATGCTGGAGCCTTATAGAAATCACTGTCTGTCTATCTACAATAGGTTTCCAGACATTTCCTTAAAAAAAAAAAAACAAGATGATTTTTTTTTTAAATTTTACTTGACAATACATGTAGTTTATAGTATGTATAATGCAGGTGTGGAATATTGGTTTGAATTCATCCTAAAGATTCAAAGATTGCTATTGTGGCCCCTGAAAAGGGCATGATTTCAAAATTGTCTGCTTTTCCAATTTCAGTGAAAAATATATTATAATGGTGGTACCTTGTTCTAAAACCTTTGTGGCCAATGTCACAATTATCAGATAAAAAAAACTTGAGCCAATGCACAGCTGAGGGTCAATAAAAAGAGGCAGGGGACTTCCTGACAAATGTCAAATTTCTGGTTTGAATATGTTATCTGCATCAATACAATTAAACAGAATTTTTTTTGATGATTTTTTTTTCAGCGTCTGTCTGGTCTTGGGTACTGTTTCTCGGCCTCACTTCCACCCATGCTTGCTACCGTCGCTATAGAAGCCCTCCATACCATGGAACAGGGCCCATGTAAGTTTTTTTATAACAGGAACATTATAATCAGTAAGAATATTTATAACGATACCCCCCGCAACAAAGTTAAAGTGGGGATGGGGTAGGGGTGGGGTCGTCCATCTGTCTGTCTGTCTGTAGACACAACTTTGTCCAACAAACTCCTCCTAGACTACTTGACATATATCGGTATGTTGTTAAAATTTGGTACACAGAACCGTGACATCAAAGGGAGTCGAGTTAACTATATAGGGTTCTGCAATGTCCCCTAGTAATGGAGGTATTACTAAATTTGTACAGCGGGGGGGTTTATTTGTCCAGTCTAGTTTCTCTTGGTAATACATGTTTAAGTAGTTTTGAATAGATGTACAGATTTTATGATGGATTTATTTTTCAGATTCTAAACATACAGCTTAGACCACTGTTAGTTTCCATTTTCTTCTTGTCATGAATAAAAATCCACTGACAAAATGATTTTTTCTTTTCTTTCAGCAATGCTATCTAAACTAAAACACAACTGCCAACGAGTTCATGAGAAATTATCCAGGTAAAGATCAATTTGCTGAATGCATATAGCCACATTCATATAGAGTAAAACACACTCTTCACTTCACTATGAGCATAGTTGTATGGATCTTATAGGAACCTTGATGGGGAATGAAAATTACTATCAATGATATAGCTGCAAATTTGTTGTAAGCATAATAAAAAAACAAGAGTTTGATTTTTTTAACAATATTTTAAAGGGTACTTAAAAATCTTTCAAACACTTATTTTTAAAAAAAGTATTGCAAATAGAATATGGAGTTATTTTTGAAAAAAAATGTAATTAACAAAATGAATTTATTTTTTGTCTGATCTAAGAATACCTGGAATACAGGTAAATGGTGACCCTATTGCACCAATAAAACATGTGAGACTTGAGGAACTGAACGATGACCGATCTCTTAATGAACAGACATTAGACAAGATTGTAGATAAGGTGAGTATTATAGACCACATATATCGTACATAGTTAGTTATTTTTGTTAATAAGGATTATACCATACAACTAGGCCCTAATAGACAGGAATCCAGACTCGACAACAGCCCGTTTCAACAGGTTATATTGTACATTTAATTTATCTTATTCTTATTACATGTAATACATATATTAAATTTTTGTACCCATTTCTAAACCTGTAAAATTTAGAAGGTAGGTCAATCAAATGTAAAATTTATATCAAGGAAAAGAAAACAGTCAATATTTAGTGTTTGGAAGCGTCTATATACATATCTAATTTTATGTGATTTCAGGCCCGAGAATTAGGTGTGGCCATAACTGTGGCAAGATACCTCGAGTGTGAAGAACACATCGTACCAAAACCAAGGTAACCTCTTCACTTTGATGATGGTCGTTATCATTAAAGATATATAACACTGTGAAAGCTACAATTGAGGGTAGATATCATGATTCCTAAAGAAACAAATATTCAACATTATAGCCATGTTTTTGATCAGATTGTGTCTCCTCTGTTTTAAATTATGTGATTATTGTCAATTCAAAACCAGTTTTGGGCAGTTACCTGGTACTGTAGTATCTGAATATAATGTTTTGTATTGCTGCCCAACCACTGCTATTGTCAGCAATTTTAAAGCCCCTAAACCCTTATCCTGGAACTGTTTATAGGTGGAGGGTTCTCAGAAAGTTGATTTTTATGAACTGTTAGAAATATTAACTCTGACAGGACATAGTGAGGATTTTGTATTTTAGAATAAAACTTAACTGTGTTATTTTTGTCATGTTTCAGTATAAGGCTGTCGGTGAATTCCAACTTGACAGACGAGGAGATTGATAGCAGTATGGAACTCCTTGGGAAAGCTTGTACTGCGGTGCTAAACAGGTTAGTAAACCAAAGGATATTAGATAGCATCAGGATTCAGCCTTCGTATGCACTTTTTTGAGATTTGGCAAACTCTTAGTGTGTGCTTCTGATGTGTATTTTCTAGAATTCTGCCGTTTTCTCTTTCCATATAACAGAGTTACCTTCCTTGGGGATAGCTGTCCATGGTGATGTCATTATTTTGTGAGCAAAACTCACATCATTTTCTCTGAAAAGCGTGACGTTACATTCGCAAACAGATTACTTAAAGTTGTATGGTCTATGACCTTCGCTCTTTTTGTCATAGTGAAAACTGTTTAAGTGTTATACACATTTTTCTCCATCTGTCTGAGTTTTAAACTTTCTAATTTTACCACTTTTTATAAAGTTGCAGCACTGGTAGTATTTTTAATTATAAAAGTAAAAAAATCTTTTTAACGTGTACACGTGAAAAATAGGCTCGAAAGATGCCGAATCATTCCGAACTCTTCCGAACATCGTCGCGACAATCTTGAAGTAAAACGAGAATTGTGAAACCAAGAGAAAATGTCAACAATTTTTCATAAACAAAACATGTGGTCGACCTCATCAGACTCTATATACAAAGAAAATAATGCTCGCACATTACAATATTTGAAACACACAATGTTTTACGGTAAATTGGATCTTTCAAATACTCAATCTGTGGACATATACCAGCATGATTTGCCCATATTAGCCGGAAGGAAAATGTATACAAACACATGTGCGCTTACTCTAGTTACCTGGCTCACCACATGCAGGTAGTGTCGAACGTCAGCCACGTGATACGATTCGGAATCCGACAAAACCCGAAGTCACTGAACATGGTATTGATTGAAGGTGCTTTATTCAAAACCAGGAATATATAATCCCTAGATTTCGGCTCTCTTGTAGGCCAACATATGCTTTTGGGAAACTAAATCATTAAGTTACATGTCATGCATCAGTATTTAAATATCAAATGTTTAAGTTACATATTGTTACAGTGAAATTAACAGCAATCTAACTTTAACAATAAATACCAATCTTCAAGGGCAGATAACTCTGTAATATACAAATACAGAATATTCTAAAGTGATGAAATGGATTTTTTTTTTCAGTTATTAATGGAAGCCGGAGTCCTCTAGCTGGAGACCAACGTATGAAAACTAACAGGTTCTGTGCCAAAACATTAATTTATCAACAATCATGAGTTGTCATTGAGAACATTAATATTTTGAACTGATCCACCCTTAGACTCAGAAGAGTCCAAGTGTTTCTTAAGGGGTGAATGGGTGATATTTGACTTGTTAACCCTGAAATCTTCAAATGAAACATTCCACCCCTAGAATCAGAAGAGTACAAATGTTTTTTTAGGAATGAATGTGTTGAAATCAGAAGTGCATTAGTCAGACATTTTGCATATGTCCTTAGGGATGAATATGTCCCTTTTAGAATTTCAGTGTTATGAGGCATGAACTATATTACATTATCAACCCTAGGCTGGAAAAATGTTTTATGATAAATAAAGTCTGATAAAATAATGTTCTTAATTCAATCTGAAGATTTAAACCATAGAATATTTTAGGTGAATTTCAAGTCATTTTGACCCCACAAAACATCTAAAAGAATTTTCATGAAATTTATAAGCATTCTGTCTGACATGAACTTTTTGTCAAGTACAGGCCGGTTCAACTTATGTCAAATGGGCCGAAAAATTATTCTTGTCAATTATTGGTGCATTTCAGGTCAATTTGATTTCACTGTATACAAACATATTATAAATTTACATACATGTGTACATGTATGTGTGTTGAATGTGTAAAGTGTGGTGTTGATCATGTGTGTAAAGGATTCACAAATCACAATTTATTTATGTATGAAGGGATGTGATGTAACATTGTAAATATATTACCATGCACTTTGTTGTGCTTTTGTGTGAATTTGGACTGGATGGATTATGGAACATGATCTTGTCACTGATCACTCATTTTAAGTTTTCTTTACAAAATCTTTTCTATTTATTTGTAGCTTTATTTTTTCTTTACCAAAGTGTAAACGTAAATCCTGAGCAGTTTTATAAAGTGTTCATTTAAAGATGGTAATGACCCTTTAATCTTGTAAGTGTAGTGTTTTGTTTAATTTATCAACATTATCTTTATGTACAAAGATTGATGTGTTTTCAGCTAAATTAGAAAAGGAAATATGATGATACAACTCTTATAGAATTAACTTTAATTCTGAATTTATCAATATGATTTTGTTTGTTGATGTGCGATCAATTCCAAATTGATTGCTTCATTCTTGTTTGATTTTTAACTTTCATTATCACATTATTTATTTTTGTGGCTGTTCATCAAAGACATGTGTGAAAAGTGTGAAATTTTATCTGATAAAGAATTGATGATCAAACTGATGTGATAGCATGGAACTTGTGAGTTTCTTTTTCTGCTATACATGTACACATAAAGTGTGATGCCAATGTGATATCTTTTTAAATCCAACTTTTTTAACATCCATATTGAAAACAAAACCTGTCATATTCATATTTACTTATGTGTTTCTGTGAGCTGTCGAAGCGTCACATGACGATCTTACCAGATCCGATATTAATCTGACTGCCACACACAAAAGGGTAATAAGATTTGTTATAACCATGAATTTGCTGCAAGCACTTTGGTTACAAGCTTGTTTTCCTGTTAGATGATACATACGCTTGCCAGTTTATAGAATGTCATGTTGTAACAATTCATATGATTTGTATATATATATATAGTATTTATCAAATGTGAACAATTAATCATCTATGCATTTATAAACAAAATAATTTATCAACATTTGTTATTAAACAGATGATGACATTTTTTTTTTTTTTTCGTTTTTATTTTGACATTTCATTTGCAGTGGCGACATAATTATCAGGAATCTTTAAATTCTGCTGATATTGCATCTTTATTTTTTATGTAACTTTTATACTGGATTTTTTGTATTCGTTTATTTTCCTGTTTTTCTTTTGTATTCACATGAACTCTAAGACATTATTGAGGAAGAGAGTGTTTTGAGTTATCTCCCCTCACATACAATAGAGAAAGGAAGTTGTGTTAGAGACTGGTGAAATTGAATTTCAACCTGGATAAATTAAACCTACAAAGAACATGTTATTGTGATGTTCATAATGATTTGTCAATATGTGTAAAATTAAATATAATGTGGTTGTAAAAGTCATATGTTCATATAAACTTTCAACCATCTAAACTGCTAACGTTTGATAATGTTTTTCATGTAATAATGACAAAAGATCTCCAATCATACTGCCATTTGTCATCAGTCAATTAAGACTGGGATAAATTCTTTATAGTAATCTCCTATTCATGATTTTCTGCATATTGCTTGAATAAATATAAATGAACTATTGGTACTTGTTGAATTTTATCTCTAGTTAGTACGAAACAAGTTTGTATACATTTTGCATGTATACTACTCAGCTTTATAAACAACACGAGAGTTATATACACTTGCTTGTGTGATGTAATATTACTGAAACCTAACAGTGCATATACCTGATTTGTATGAATCACTGCAATGAAAATCTGGATGATTCTAGCTGACGTTTTCCTTTGATTCTGCACGTTGTCCTTGGGTGATTCCAGTATTGTGCTAGTTCCATTACTGTTTCTCTAGAGGAAATAGGTAAAAAGTGCAAGAAGCACAAGACAAGTCATACGAACTTGAACTTAGACTTGAGACAATGTTATAGTGACTTCACAATACTTTCACTGATCATCAGTTTTAGGGGATGGAATTTTCTGAAAATTTTTTTTAATGGTTTAGACCCTGTCACTCGGACCAGAAATATTTCAGCATGAACAACAAACCAAAGAAGCAGATACACTACCGAAATTACTGATTCTGCAGCAGTAAGTAACACATGTTCTTTTAAATGTATACTTTAATAAAGGTGTAATAATTCATTGATGTGTAATTCAGTCACAGAACATGGGTCTTAACTCACATATATATACCTTAAAAACACTTCAGTTGTATATTATAATATCCATCAATTATGGACTGTGATTGAGGTCAATGTGGTATTATAAGACTCTTTCATATGTAGATATGAAGGATAGGGATATTCTACCCAAGGGTCACAAAATGTTGTAAAACCTGAGGCTTGCCGAATATCCCTATCCTTCATATCCATGCATGAAAGAGTATTTTTCTCTCATACCTCGACGTTTTATTGCAATTTTACCTATTCGGTTTCCCACTATTTTGAAATAAATTAGAGAACAAAAATGCTACTGCAAGTCAATTCTCCATACATGAAAATTGCGTGATATTTTCAGCGCAAATCTCGTCATTAGTATCTTTTCTAGTAAAACCAGCCTTGTTTCTGAAAAAAATTTGTTACAAATTCTACCTAGCTTTATTGCATGGGTAGCTACCCAATATGATAAAGCCTCAGACGACATAAGTGTATTACCCTAGACCAGCCAGTATTACATGTGTAGGTATGAGAGAAAATACCATATTGACTGAACCAAAGGTTTAAACAATGCTAATAGCATCATTTTATGTACTTGTTTATTACAAGAAGAAGAGTGGGCTTAGGACATCACTCTGAGGAACTCCACAATTGTAGTTCACAAGCTCAATGATCCTGCTGTAACGTCACAACAGTAATACAGTACCTACTATACATGTACTTGGAATTTCTTAAAATGGAAACATTGTGTCAATTTCAAAATAACAACCTCTTATTGACCATGGCCAGGGCATACCTAATATAACCAATTATTATTTTTACACATGATGTATAAATATATATTACTGCATTCTGTTAAAAAAATAGCACCAACTTAATTGATCAGGTTCAATCTCTGGCTGGACATGAAATGTCAGGGATCACCTGGTTGCATGATCATTATATGACTTTTCTCTGGTAGTCCGGTCTCCACCGTCTACCGAAGACCTGCATCCTTACAGTATATGTTGGCCTAGGAAAGAGATCTATACAAGTTGTATAAATTATATTGCAATTGATGTAAATAAAGTTGATAAAATATATTTCAATTGGAAATTTAATGAATGCTTATATGTTTGTCATTTTATGTTTAATAAGAGATCCAAGAAGGATCTTGTCGCCCACCGAAGAATGATCTATGTCTGACAATGGAAAGAGGGATCTTTTCCCTTCTTTTTAAACTTTTTCAAACATACTACATATAAATTTTGAGACAGATCGCTTCAATACTTTCTAAGAAATAGCGGTAACGAACCTCAACAACGAAATCCAATATGGTGGCCGATTGGCCATCTGTTCACCAATCGGTCCCAAAAACATAATATGCACAAATAAGGCCCAAGAGGAACATACATGAAATTTGATAATGATCCCTTCAGTACTTTCTGATAAATAGCGATAACAAACTTTAACTATCAAAATCCAAGATGGCTGCCTGACGGCCATGTTGACCAATTGGTCCCAAAATGCAATATGCACAACTAGGGCCCTAGGGAAACCTACATATGAAATTTGAGAATGTTCCGTTCAGTACTTTCTGAGAAATAGCGATAACAAGAATTGTTAATGGACAGACGGAAGGACGGACGACGGACAAAAAGCGATTTGAATAGCCCACCATCACCAGATGGTGGGCTAAAAAGCAATTGTATAATGTATCCTATCTTGAGTTATGGACAAAATAGTTAGAATTTTATGGACAAAATAGTTAGAATTTGGAGATTTCTCAATCTTGCTGGTCAAAAGTATATTACACAATATAACAATGTGTTTTTGTGTAAATTATCTTTACAATTATCTCTGGACCACCCAAGAAAATGTACAACAACAAACAAGAGGCCCAAAGGGCCTTAACGGTCATCTGACTACCTTGGCAATAGTAAAACTAATTATATATGGTGTCACTTTGTCAGGACCATGTCAGGATCATTTTCAATTTCTTTCAACAAATTTTATTTCAAACAAGAGGCCCAAGGGCCTTAACATATAGGAAATTAATTAGATATAGTGTCATGGTAGCCATCTTCGATTTGTGATCAACCAGAGATGTAACAATACTTTGTCGGGACCATGTCAGGATCATTTCATGCAAGTTTCAGCCAAATCGCACCGGTAGAACTTGAGAAGAAGTTCAAAATGTGTTTTCAAGATGGCGGCTGTGGAGGCCATCTTGGATTTCGCATCAACCCGAAAAATAACAACACTTTGTTAGGACCATATCAGGATCATTTCATGCAAGCTTCAGCCAAATCGCACCGGTAGAACTTGAGAAGAAGTTCAAAATGTGTTTTCAAGATGGCGGCTGTGGCGGCCATCTTGGGTTTCGGATCAACCTTAAAAAATAACAACACTTTGTCAGGACCATCTCAGGATCATTTCATGCAAGTTTCAGTCAAATCGCACCGGTAGAACTTGAGAAGAAGTTCAAAATGTGTTTTCAAGATGGCGGCTGTGGCGGCCATCTTGGATTATGGATCGACCCGAAAAATAACAACACTTTGCTTGGACCATGTCAGGATCATTTCATGCAAGTTTCAGCCAAATCGCACTGGTAGAACTTGAGAAGAAGTTCAAAATGTGTTTTTCAAGATGGCGGCTGTAGCGGCCATCTTGGATTATGGATCGACCCGAAAAATAACAACACTTTGTCAGGACCATGTCAGGATCATTTCATGCAAGTTTCAGCCAAATCGCACTAGTAGAACTTGAGAAGAAGTTCAAAATGTGTTTTCAAGATGGCGGCTGTGGCGGCCATCTTGGATTTCGGATCGACCCGAAAAATAACAACACTTTGTCAGGACCATGTCAGGATCATTTCATGCAAGTTTCAGTCAAATCGCACTGGTAGAACTTGAGAAGAAGTTCAAAATGTGTTTTCAAGATGGCGGCTGTGGCGGCCATCTTGGATTTCGGATCGACCCGAAAAAATAACAACACTTTTTCGGGACCATGTCAGGATCATTTCATGCAAGTTTCAGTCAAATTGCACCGGTGGAACTTGAGAAGAAGTTCAAAATGTGTTTTCAAGATGGCGGCTGTGGCGGCCATCTTGGATTTCGGATCGACCCGAAAAATAACAACACTTTGTCTGGACCATGTCAGGATCATTTCATGCAAGTTTCAGCCAAATCGCACTGGTAGAACTTGAGAAGAAGTTCAAAATGTGAAAAGTTAACGCACGGCGCACGGCGGACGGCGGACGGCGGACGACGATGGACGAAACATGATGACTATAGGTCATCCTGACCCTTCGGGTCAGATGACCTAACAAGTTTCAGCCAAATCGCACTGGTAGAACTTGAGAAGAAGTTCAAAATGTGTTTTTCAAGATGGCGGCTGTGGCGGCCATCTTGGATTTCAGATCGACCTGAAAAATAACAACACTTTGTCGGGACCATGTCAGAATCATTTCATGCAAGTTTCAGCCAAATCGCACTGGTAAAACTTGAGAAGAAGTTCAAAATGTGTTTTCAAGATGGCGGCTGTTGCGGCCATCTTGGATTTTCGGATCGACCCGAAAAATAACAACACTTTGTCGGGACCATGTCAGGATCATTTCATGCAAGTTTCAGCCAAATCGCACCGGTAGAACTTGAGAAGAAGTTCAAAATGTGTTTTCAAGATGGCGGCTGTGGCAGCCATCTTGGATTTCGGATCGACCCAAAAAATAACAACACTTTGTCGGGACCATGTCAGAATCATTTCATGCAAGTTTCAGCCAAATCGCACTGGTAAAACTTGAGAAGAAGTTCAAAATGTGTTTTCAAGATGGCGGCTGTTGCGGCCATCTTGGATTTCGGATCGACCCGAAAAATAACAACACTTTGTCGGGACCATGTCAGGATCATTTCATGCAAGTTTCAGCCAAATCGCACCCGTAGAACTTGAGAAGAAGTTCAAAATGTGTTTTCAAGATGGCGGCTGTGGCGGCCATCTTGGATTTCGAATCGACCTGAAAAATAACAACACTTTGTCGGGACCATGTCAGGATCATTTCATGCAAGTTTCAGCCAAATCGCACAGGTAGAACTTGAGAAGAAGTTCAAAATGTGTTTTCAAGATGGCGGCCATCTTGGATTTCGGATTGACCCGAAAAATAACAACACTTTGTCGGGACCATGTCAGGATCATTTCATGCAAGTTTCAGCCAAATCGCACCGGTAGAACTTGAGAAGAAGTTCAAAATGTGTTTTCAAGATGGCGGCTGTGGCGGCCATCTTGGATTTCGGATCGACCCAAAAAACAAGAGGCCCATGGGCCTTAACGGTCATCTGAGTACCTTGGCAATAATCATATAGGAAATTAATTAGATATAGTGTCATGGTTGCCATCTTCGATTGGGGATCAACCAGAGATGTAACAACACTTTGTTGGGACCATGTCAGGCTCCTTTCATACAAGTTTCAGCCAAATCGAACCGGTAGAACTTAAGAAGTTCAAAATGTGTTTTCAAGATGGCAGCTGTGGCGGCCATCTTGGATTTCGGATCGACTCGAAAAATAACAACACTTTGTCGGGACCATGTCAGGATCATTTCGCGCAAGTTTCAGCCAAATCGCACCGGTAGAACTTGAGAAGAATTTCAAAATGTGTTTTTCATGATGGCGGCTGTGGCGACCATCTTGGATTTCAGATCGACCCGAAAAATAACAAGACTTTGTCGGGACCATGTCAGGATCATTTCATGCAAGTTTCAGCCATATAGCACCGGTAGAACTTGAGAAGAAGTTCAAAATGTGTTTTCAAGATGGCGGCTGTGGCGGCCATCTTGGATTTCGGATCGACCCGAAAAATAACAACACTTTGTCGGGACCATGTCAGGATCATTTCATGCAAGTTTCAGCCAAATCGCACTGGTAGAACTTGAGAAGAAGTTCAAAATGTGTTTTCAAGATGGCGGCTGTGGCGGCCATCTTGGATTTCGGATCGACCCGAAAAATAACAACACTTTGTCGGGACCATGTCAGGATCATTTCATGCTAGTTTCAGCCAAATCGCACTGGTAGAAACTTGAGAAGAAGTTCAAAATGTGTTTTCAAGATGGCGGCTGTGGCGGCCATCTTGGATTTCGGATCGACCCGAAAAATAACAACACTTTGTCGGGACCATGTCAGGATCATTTCATGCAAGTTTCAGTCAAATCGCACCGGTAGAACTTGAGAAGAAGTTCAAAATGTGTTTTCAAGATGGCGGCTGTGGCGGCCATCTTGGATTTCGGATTGACCCGAAAAATAACAACACTTTGTCGGGACCATGTCAGGATCATTTCATGCTAGTTTCAGCCAAATCGCACTGGTAGAACTTGAGAAGAAGTTCAAAATGTGTTTTTCAAGATGGCGGCTGTGGCGGCCATCTTGGATTTCGGATCGACCCGAAAAATAACAACACTTTGTCTTGATCATGTCAGGATCATTTCATGCAAGTTTCAGTCAAATCGCACCGGTAGAACTTGAGAAGAAGTTCAAAATGTGTTTTCAAGATGGCGGCTGTGGCGGCCATCTTGGATTTCGCATCAACCCGAAAAATAACAACACTTTGTTCGGGACCATGTCAGGATCATTTCATGCAAGCTTCAGCCAAATTCGCACCGGTAGAACTTGAGAAGAAGTTCAAAATGTGTTTTCAAGATGGCGGCTGTGGCGGCCATCTTGGGTTTCGGATCAACCTTAAAAAATAACAACACTTTGTCAGGACCATCTCAGGATCATTTCATGCAAGTTTCAGTCAAATCGCACCGGTAGAAACTTGAGAAGAAGTTCAAAATGTGTTTTCAAGATGGCGGCCTGTGGCGGCCATCTTGGATTATGGATCGACCCGAAAAAATAACAACACTTTTTGCTTGGACCATGTCAGGATCATTTCATGCAAGTTTCAGCCAAATCGCACCGGTAGAACTTGAGAAGAAGTTCAAAATGTGTTTTCAAGATGGCGCTGTAGCGGCCATCTTGGATTATGGATCGACCCGAAAAATAACAACACTTTGTCAGGGACCAATGATGTCAGGATCATTTCATGCAAGTTTCAGGCCAAATCGCACTATAGAACTTGAGAAGAAGTTCTAAAATGTGTTTTTCAAGATGGCGGCTGTGGCGGCCATCTTGGATTTCTGATCGACCCGAAAAATAACAACACTTGTCAGGACCATGTCAGGATCAATTTCATGCAAGTTTCAGTCAAATCGCACGGTAGAACTTTGAGAAGAAGTTCAAAATGTGTTTTCAAGATGGCGGGCTGTGGCGGCCATCTTGATATTTTCGGATCGACCCGAAAAATAACAACACTCCAGCTTTGTCGGGACCATGTCAGGATCATTTCATGCAAGTTTCAGTCAAATTGCACCGGTAGAACTTGAGAAGAAGTTCAAAATGTGTTTTCAAGATGGCGGCTGTGGCGGCCATCTTGGATTTCGGATCGACCCGAAAAATAACAACACTTTGTCTGGACCATGTCAGGATCATTTCATGCAAGTTTCAGCCAAATCCGCACTGGTAGAACTTGAGAAGAAGTTCAAAATGTGAAAAGTTAACGCATCGGCGCACGGCGGTCGGCGGACGGCGGACGACGATGGACGAAACATGATGACTATAGGTCATCCTGACCCTTCGGGTCAGATGACCTATAACAAGTTTCAGGCCAAATCGCACTGGTAGAACTTGAGAAGAAGTTCAAAAATGTGTTTTCAAGATGGCGGCTGTGGCGCCATCTTGGATTTCAGATCGACCTGAAAAATAACAACACTTTGTCGGGACCATGTCAGAATCATTTCATGAGCAAGTTTCAGCCCAAATCGCACTGGTAAAACTTGAGAAGAAGTTCAAAATGTGTTTTCCAAGATGGCGGCGGCTGTTGCGGCCATCTTGGATTTCGGATCGACCCGAAAAATAACAACACTTTGTATCGGGACCATTGTCAGGATCATTTCATGCAAGTTTCAGCCAAATCGCACCGGCCGTAGAACTTGAGAAGAAGTTCAAAATGTGTTTTCAAAGATGGCGGCTGTGGCAGCCATCTTGGATTTCGGATCGACCCAAAAAATAACAAACTTTGTCGGGACCATGTCAGAATCATTTACATGCAAGTTTCAGCCAAATCGCACTGGTAAAACTTGAGAAGAAGTTCAAAATGTGTTTTCAAGAATGGCGGCTGTTGCGGCCATCTTGGATTTCGGATCGACCCGAAAAATAACAACACTTTGTCGTGGACCATGTCAGGATCATTTCATGCAAGTTTCAGCCAAATCGCACCCGTATGAACTTGAGAAGAAGTTCAAAATGTGTTTTCAAGATGGCGGCTGTGGCGGCCATCTTGGATTTCGAATCGACCTGAAAAAAAACAACTCGACTTTGTCGGGACCATGTCAGGATCATCTTCATGCAAGTTTCAGCCAAATCGCACAGGTAGAACTTGAGAAGAAGTTCAAAATGTGTTTTTCAAGATGGCGGCCATCTTGGATTTCGGATTGACCCGAAAAATAACAACACTTTGTCGGGACCATGTCAGGATCATTTCATGCAAGTTTCAGCCAAATCGCACCGGTAGAACTTGAGAAGAAGTTCAAAATGTGTTTTTCAAGATGAGCGGCTGTGGCGGCCATCTTGGATTTTTTCGGATCGACCAAAAAACAAGAGCCCATGGGCCTTAACGGTCATCTGATTACCATTGGCAATAATCATATGGAATATTACATTAGATAAATAGTGTCATGGGTTGCCATCTTCGATTGGGGATACAACCAGAGATTAACAACACTTTGTTGGGACCATGTCAGGCTCCTTTCATACAAGTTTCAGAGCCAAATCGAACCGGTAGAACTTAAGAAGTTCAAAATGTGTTTTCAAGATGGCAGCTGTGGCTGCCATCTTGGATTTCGGATCGACTCGAAAAATAACAACACTTTGTCGGGACCATGTCAGGGATCATTTCACGCAAGTTTCAGCCAAATCGCACCGGTAGAACTTGAGAAGAATTTCAAAATGTGTTTTCATGATGGCGGCTGTGGCGACCATCTTGGATTTTCAGATCGACCCGAAAAATAACAAGACTTTGTCGGGACATGTCAGGATCATTTCATGCAAGTTTCAGCCATATAGCACTGCCGGTAGAACTTGAGAAGAAGTTCAAAATGTGTTTTCAAGATGGCGGCTGTGGCGGCCATCTTGGATTTCGGATCGACCCGAAAAATAACAACACTTTGTCGGGACCATGTCAGGATCATTTCATGCAAGTTTCAGCCAAATCGCACTGGTAGAACTTGAGAAGAAGTTCAAAATGTTGTTTTCAAGATGGCGGCTGTGGCGGCCATCTTGGATTTCGGATCGACCCGAAAAATAACAACACTTTGTCGGGACCATGTCAGGATCATTTCATGCTAGTTTCAGCCAAATCGCACTGGTTAGAACTTGAGAAGAAGTTCAAAATGTGTTTTCAAGATGGCGGCTGTGGCGGCCATCTTGGATTTCGGATCGACCCGAAAAATAACAACACTTTGTCGGGACCATGTCAGGATCATTTCATGCAAGTTTCAGTCAAATCGCACCGGTAGAACTTGAGAAGAAGTTCAAAATGTGTTTTCAAGATGGCGGCTGTGGCGGCCATCTTGGATTTCGGATTGACCCGAAAAATAACAACGACTTTGTCGGGACCATGTCAGGATCATTTCATGCTAGTTTCAGCCAAATCGCACTGGTAGAACTTGAGAAGAAGTTCAAAATGTGTTTTCAAGATGGCGGCTGTGGCGGCCATCTTGGATTTCGGATCGACCCGAAAAAATAACAACACTTTGTCTTGATCATGTCAGGATCATTTCATGCAAGTTTTCAGTCAAATTCGCACCGGTAGAACCTTGAGAAAGAAGTTCAAAATGTGTTTTCAAGATGGCGGCTGTGGCGGCCATCTTGGATTTCGGATCGACCCGAAAAATAACAACACTTTGTCGGGACCATGTCAGGATCATTTCATGCAAGTTTCAGCCAAATGCACAGGTAGAACTTGAGAATAAGTTCAATATGTGAAAAAGTTAACGCACGGCGGACGCGGACCGGCTGACGGGACGACAACGGAAGGAAAAAAACAACGCGACTATAGGTCATTTGACCTAAAAGGCAAGAGGATTTACTATACAAGAAGGGACAATATGAACTATTACAAAGGAGACATCCAACACGAATTAGTACCGAGTCATCCCAAAACTGCACCGCGCACTTGAAACACACAGCATACATGGCTTTTTCTTAGTAGGAACAGTTAAAATAAATAATAAACAGAGAGGGGCCCAAAGGTGCACGTTAAAGGTCATTCTGTACTCTACCTTTGGCGCTATAGTAAAGAACTAAATTACATGTGGTGTTCACTTGTGTCAGGGACCTGTCAGGTATCTATTTTTCAATTACTTTCAACAAAGTTTTAAATTAACGCAAGAGGGCCCAAGGGCCTTAAAGACATATTAGGAAGAATATTCTTAATGTAGTTAGATGGCGGCTGTGGCGGCCATCTTGGATTTCAGATCGACCCGAAAATAACAACACTTTGTCGGGACCATGTCAGGATCCATTTCATGCAAGTTTCAGCCAAAACGCACAGGTAGAACTTGAGAAGTTATAAGTTCAAAATGTGTTTTCAAGATGGCGGCTTGTGGCGGCCCATCTTGGATTTCAGATCGACCTGCGAAAAATAACAACACTTTGTCGGGACCATGTCAGGATCATTTCATGCAAGTTTCAGTCAAATCGCAACTTGGTAGAAACTTGAGAAGACAAAGTTCAAAATGTGTTTTCCAAGATGGCGGCTGTGTGGCGGCCATCTTGAATTTCAGATCGACCCCGAAAAATAACAACACTGTTTGTCGGGACCAATGTCAGGATCAATTCATGGCCAAGTTATCAGTCTCAAATCGCACCAGTAAAACTTGAGAAGAAGTTCAAAATGTGTTTTCAAGATGGCGGCTGTGGCGGCCATCTTGGATTTCGGATCGACCCGAAAAATAACAACACTTTGTCGGGACCATGTCAGGATCATTTCATGCAAGTTTCAGTCAAATCGCACTAATAGAACTTGAGAAGAAGTTCAAATGTGTTTTCAAGATGGCGGCTGTGGCGGCCATCTTGGATTTTGGATCGACCCGAAAAAATAACAACACTTTGTCGGGACCATGTCAGGATCATTTCATGCAAGTTTCAGCCAAATCGCACTGGTAGAACTTGAGAAGAAGTTCAAAATGTGTTTTCAAGATGGCGGCTGTGGCGGCCATCTTGGATTTCAGATCGACCGAAAAATAACAACACTTTGTCGGAACCATGTCAGGATCATTTAATGCAAGTTTCAGCCAAATCGCACTGGTAGAACTTGAGAAGAAGTTCAAAAATGTGTTTTCAAGATGGCGGCTGTGGCGGCCATCTTGGATTTCAGATCGACCCGAAAAATAACAACACTTTGCGGGACCATGTGTGGATCATTTCATGCAAGTTTCAGCCAAATTGCACCGTAGAACTTGAGAAGAAGTTCAAAATGTGTTTTCAAGATGGCGGCTGTGGCGGCCATTCTTGGATTTCAGATCGACCCGAAAAATAACAACACTTTGTCGGGACCATGTCAGGATCATTTCATGCAAGTTTCAGCCAAATTGCACTGGTAGAACTTGAGAAGAAGTTCAAAATGTGTTTTTCAAGATGGCGGCTGTGGCGGCCATCTTGGATTTCAGATCGACCCGAAAAATAACAACACTTTGTCGGGACCATGTCAGGATCATTTCATGCAAGTTTCAGCCAAATCGCACCGGTAGAACTTGAGAAGAAGTTCAAAATGTGTGTTTCAAGATGGCGGCTGTGGCGGGCCATCTTGGATTTCAGATCGACCCGAAAAATAACAATCACTTTGTCGGGACCATGTCACGATCATTTCATGCAAGTTTCAGCCAAATTGCACTGGTAGAACTTGAGAAGAAGTTCAAAATGTGTTTTCAAGATGGCGGCTGTGGCGGCCATCTTGGATTTCAGATCGACCCGAAAAATAACAACACTTTGTCGGGACCATGTCAGGATCATTTCATGCAAGTTTCAGCCAAATCGCACCGGTAGAACTTGAGAAGAAGTCAAAATGTGTTTTCAAGATGGCGGCTGTGGCGGCCATCTTGGATTTCAGATCCCGACCCACGAAAATAACAACACTTTGTCGGGACCATGTCACGAATCATTTCATGCTCAAGTTTCAGCTTAAATCGCACCGTAGAACTTGAGAAGAAGTCAAACTGTGAGAATGTTACCGTTTTTCGGCGGACGGCGCACGGCCGCACGGCGGGACGGCGGACGGCGGACGGCGGACGACGGACGACGAATCTTGACGACTAAAGGTCATCCTGACCCTTCGGGTCAGATGACCTAAATAACAACACTTTGTTCGGGACCATGTCAGGATCATTTCATGCATGTTTCAGCCAAATCGCTTGGTAGAACTTACGGAAGAAGTTCAATAATGGTGTTTTCAAGATGGCGGCTGTGGCGGCCATCTTGGATTTCGGATCGACCCAAAAAATAACAACACTTTGTCGGGGACCATGTCAGGATCATTTCATGCAAGTTTCAGCCAAATCGCACTGGTAGAACTTGAGAAGAAGTTCAAAATGTGTTTTCAAGATGGCGGCTGTGGCGGCCATCTTGGATTTCGAATCGACCCGAAAAATAACAACACTTTGACGGGGACCATGTCAGGATGATTTCATGCAAGTTTCAGCCAAATCGCACTGGTAGAACTTGAGAAGAAGTTCAAAATGTGTTTTCAAGATGGCGGCTGTGGCGGCCATCTTGGATTTCGAATCGACCTGAAAAATAACAACACTTTGTCGGGACCATGTCAGGATCATTTCATGCAAGTTTCAGCCAAATCGCACTGGTAGAAACTTGAGAAGAAGTTCAAATTGTGTTTTCAAGATGGCGGCTGTGGCGGGCCAATCTTGGATTTCGGATCGACCCGAAAAATAACAACACTTTGTCGGGACCATGTCAGGATCATTTCATGCAAGTTTCAGCCAAATCGCACCGGTAGAACTTGAGAAGAAGTTCAAAATGTGTTTTTCAAAAGATGGCGGCTGTGGCGGCCATCTTGGATTTCGGATCGACCCAAAAAATAACAACACTTTGTCGGGACCATGTCAGGATCATTTCATGCAAGTTTCAGCCAAATCGCATTGGTAGAACATTGAGAAGAAGTTCAAAATGTGTTTTCACAAGATGGCGGCTGTGGCGGCCATCTTGGATTTCGGATCGACCCGAAAAATAACAACACTTTGTCGGGACCATGTCAGGATCATTTCATGCAAGTTTTCAGCCAAATCGCACTGGTAGAACTTGAGAAGAAGTTCAAAATGTGTTTTCAAGATGGCGGCTGTGGCGGCCATCTTGGATTTCGGATCGAACCCAAAAAATAACAGACAACTTTGTCGGGACCATGTCAGGATACATTTCATGTAAGTTTCCAGCCCTAAATGGCCACTGGTAGAACTTGGAGAAAGAAGTTCTCAAAATGTGAAAAGTTAACGACACGGCGAGACGGCGCACGGCTGGACGGCGCACGGCGACGGCGGACGACGACGGACGAAACATGATGACTATAGGTCATCCTGACCCTTCGGGTCAGATGACCTAAAAACCAGGAGTTTTTATTGCAGTGATGTATATTGCTTTTTCCTTGACCTTTAACATTGCAAGTCATTAATCACATCACTAAACGCTTTTTCTAGTTTTTATCTGTAACAGGTGATAACGAGACTAAGATTTGTTAAAGTGTTAAAGTTTGTTTGTTTACTGTACAACTTCTCCAATATTGTATGATTTCTAAAGATGAAGGTCATTCACAGCTGATGAGAGTGTGAGTTACCTGTACTTTTATGTATACCTCCATGTTTGATAATGTGAAATTGGTGCAATCATATGGAGAGCTTTACGATGTTTTAAAAAAACAACAAAAACAAAGTAAAAACCAGGAGAAATAATTTCAAATGTCAATTATCCAATATCTTTTTGTGTATGATCTAGCTTGGGTTGCTAGTAGGTAATATGTTAAGACAGTTTATGATAAAGCCTTCTGTGTCTAAAGAACTCCTAAATAGTTATATATCAATAATTATGTATTGTAGAATGTAAAGATTATGTGATTTGCCATGGCAAATTTTGAAATGGAAGGTTTATTTTATATGTAGCGTCGAAAGCATTGTGAAAAAATGTTGAAAGTCAAATAAGTGTAATTTTCTCAACAACTCCTGTCCATGTGATTAGCTAAAATGATGAAACTTGTTGTACATTTTATACCCAAATGATATCATAATAGTTATCATGCAGTGCATTTCATGTTCAACTGTATATGATTTTCAGAAGCCAAAATATTAACAAAAGAGTGTGGCAAGGTGGTGCATGAAGTGCTTCACTGTTTACTCAAATTTAACGGTTTTTTAATTAGAGAAAAAATGAATTATTTATGTATGCAAGATACATTTGACATTGGGAACGGACCAAATATCCCTTTTGCACTTGGTGATGGAGAGATGTTTCAATAATAATGGGAGAAAATTAAAAATAAATTTACTCTAGTGGCTAGCTGTTACCACAACTTGAAAGGTACAACACTTATCAAAATCATATAAGACATTGATTTTTACATGTAGCCTGCTGGTAAATGACAAAATGTAGACTATTACATTGAGTAACAGCATTTTTATGTACAAATTCTACATGTAATGTAGCACACCTGTTGGTGTGGTGTGTGGTTGAGAACACAGGGGTCTGAGACAGTGTTTATCAATTTTGACCAACCAAAGCATCCATAGACCATTTCAGAGGTCTTGGGGGGGGGGGGTTCTAGATAAAACAACAGTACTTACATTTTTAGTTAAGGGACCAAGGACTTCAAACTATGATTTTATGAAGGTTTTGTGTGATTTGTGTGACTATTTAAGTTCCCCCAGCGGAGTGGAGAGCTTATTGTGTTGCGCTGTTTCTTATTATACTCTTCTTCTTCATCTGGTTCTTATTTTTCCGCCGCGACTTTGTCATACCATTTTCTCGAAAAATATAAGTCGGATCGCCATGAAATTTTGTGATGTCATTTTTGGTGACCTGCAGATGTGTCAGCCGGTTTCATTTTTTCGACCAGCATCCAAGATGGCTGCCAGAGCCTTTCATTGTTCAAAATTGAACTGCTTATAGATATTTAACCACAGGTCTGATTTGCCTGAAATCGGTTTCAATATGTAGTTTTAATAAGATTCTTAATTTTCAAGAGAGAAAAAAAACAACATAATTTACATAAATATGAGTAAAAACAATTTTTGTAGCAGTTTCCAAATTTTCTTTAACCAATAAAAGTTATCTCCCTTTATTCACTGGTCAGCAGGGATCCGTTTTAGGTCCAAGTTTATTTTTGTTGTATTTCTAAGTTATAGATCTTACTTTTACTAGTGACTTAAAACTATTTTGATTTTTCATTCTGAGAAATAAAATGTATTTATTGGTAAAACAATGTCACGTCATCATTCAGGGGAGGTCACTCTTGTTAAATTAGGCTCTGTTGAGATTGGAGGAACTCTATTTGACGGCACCCGTCACATTTAGATCTTGTTCGACTAATAATTATTAGTACTTTATTTCTATAGTTCAGTCTGATCTGCACCTCTTCTACCTGTTGCCAGATGAAATAACTGTCCTTTAATTATTCTCCATGTATAACAGCCAAACCTGCTATTAATGACACCTGTAAAAAAGGACTTTGACAAGGTGGTGCCATTATCCCTTCCTTGTTAAATCAGCTTCCGCAGAGTATAAAATTGGAGTGATCATAGGGATTTGTATTTAAATCAGATTGGTATAACCAGACTTATATATAGAAGGTATATCTAAGTCTCTTGTATAACATCCATTGTCCTGTTTTAGATAAATACAAGTAGATATTAACACCTACTCACCTAGAGATAGATTTAACTGTGGTCTAAATCAGTAAAATGTTTGTAAAACGCGTGCGCCAAAATGTAGCCCGTGCAAATTTGGGATTATTGCACAGGCATCTGTTCAAATGTCTTACTCCGGTTTAGGGGCTAGAGGAAATTTGGGTTCACTCCTTGCGCAGCACGAGACATTTACATATCATACAAAGCCTGTCATTTTTCAAGAGAACCTTTAAGTAAAAACCTATGGCAGAAAGTAATTGTAGATCTTCGAAATATTTTATTCAGATTCTGTTTGTACTTATATCATGTGAAGCTGTTTGTGTGACTGGATTAACTACTGCAGTAAAACCTCCATCAGTAGAAGTAGGGGGGATGCTGTTCTATTTGCATCTAAAGGGACATTTCACCTCTCATGCGTTTAAAATGCGTCCCCGAAACAGTTAATTGAATGCAAAATGTTAAAACATTTTAACCCCTTCTCCATTCTTATAAGCAAATACCTTACCTTTTTGTAATACTTGCCCATTTATATTTCTAGCATTTATTGCGTTCTTGACATATTGATCATAAAATGATTTTAAAAATATAGCCTTTACCTATCGCCTAAATACTACCTACATGTTTCACAGCCGCTGTACATGCTAGAAATATCTTATCACATAAATACCTAATGCATGTTACAGAATAAATTACTTAGAATTCTCAACGATTGAATGTACATGTTTCTTTCTGATAGAACATCACTGTTAATCTGCTCGAGATATAAACATGTCATTGTGCGATCAAAGACTGGGACAACTCGTCCCATCATAACAATACGTGTCCTACACATTTTATTGTCGGCGCGAGAGAGGATAAAAATTATAATGTAAAAAAACTGCCATTTTTATGCAGCAACTTGACACTTTGTTGGCTCGCAAAAGAGAAGAAAACTTTCTCAAGAAGTTAAAACTCTTAAAGGAATTTCGTAAATCCACATTAAAATTCACTGTGATATTCGAAAGACCACAAATTACGCTGAATAAAACATCTATCAATCATGGTTTTAAAATGTAACTTGTGTGTATGGGATAAGCCTATATCGTTGCTTTCCTCTCTTCGGCTAAGTACCGTCCATCTATTTCCAATCTAGTGGGATTTCCTACTGACAAAATCAAATAATCCATACTTAATTCAGTTTCTAAACGCTGAATTTTGAATAACAACCCCATTTTTAATATCAATTATAAAGTCGTTACATCGACAAAACCCGCACGTGTTGAGTTCATAATATTAGTAGTGAGGTTTTTATGACCGCCTCCTGTGTGCCTTGCTTGGCCGTTGTCATAGCAGCCTATCCTCTTCGTGTTAGTATTCGCTTTCTGGCAGATAATAAAACATTTTTGTGAAGAAGATTTACACGGTAAAATGCGCCCTCTATTGTGCATCCCACCGGTGTAATTAGTCGCCTGACAAAACGTTTATTTGTAATATCAGCCCCGCGCTAATCGCAATTTGAATAAACTTCCCGAAGCACCATCACCTGTGCTTCCTCGCCACATATTACCTGTGAGTTTATCGATACCTGCGATGTACATAGAGTAGTGCATAAAATGCACAATTCAGGGATTTTATTTCCAAGAGGAAATTGCATGGAAGTAATGATTGAATTTATGATTAATATTAGTCAGTATGCTGACGTAAGAACATCTCCTGTTGGATTATTACGATTGTCGTCTGCCCGCCATTCATTTCTGTGTTATGATGAATACTCGCGGTATTAGGTGTGTCATCGTGTATGGATTTCAGCTATGAATAGCCTCACAATTATTTTCATGGTTTCTGATGCCGTTGGATCTAAACGATTGTGTATGTTACAACAGCTGATGTCAAACTGATGATGAACTTGTGAAGAACCGTTATCGACTTCACACACTCTCAGAAACAAAATGTCTGACCATCAATAAATCTACTTTATCGAAATAAAGCAACTAGATGGCAACTAAATTGGGAAAAACTAAAAAAGGCAACTGCAGTGGTCGAAAATCCAAATGGCAAGTGTAGCGGTCAAAAAGGCAAATTCCAACTACAGTGGTCAAAACATCAAATAGCAACTGCTGTTGTAAAAAACAAATGTAGTTGTCAAATAATCAAACGACAGCTGCAGTGGTCAAAAACTAAAATGACAACTGCAATGGTCAACAACCTAAATAACAGCTGCATTTGTCAAAAACACAAAATGGCAAATGCAGTGGTCAAAACCTGAAAACAGCAACTGCAGTGGTCAAAAATCAAAATGGTAACTGCAGTGGTCAAAAAAATCAAATGACAGCTGCAGTGGTCAAAAACTCAAAATAACAAATGCATCGGTCAAAAATCAAAGCTGCAACTGCATTGGTCAAAAAGGCAAATTCCAACTGCATTGGTCAAAACCTCAAATAGCAACTACAGTTGTCAATAACCCAAAATGACAACTGCATTGGTCAAAAACAACAAAAAAAGCAACTGCGGCGGTAAAAAACTCCAATGGCGATTGCGGTGATTAAAAATCTTGATGACAACTGCAGTTGACAAAATCCCAAAATGGCATCAGCAATGGTCAAAACCTTAAATAGCAACTGCAGTTGTCAATGGTCAAACATTCAAAATACAAATACATTGGTCAAAAACTCAAATGGTAACTGCGTTCGTCAAAAACCTAAATGACAACTGCAGTGGTAAACAACCCAAACGGCATCTGCAATGGTGAAAAAAAACCTAATGGTAATTACAATGGCAAAATAAATAAATAAACACATACGCACACAAATGGCAACTACAGTAGTCAAAACCAAATGAGGTAATCAAATGCGTAAAGTTGAGAGATAACACACCTCACCAAAATCTAAAACATGTGATTGGTGAACATTGGTGATTATGGGAATGGTCAAAAGCCATGAAAGTAGATTTACGATAGAATTATCAAGTAGGAAAAATATTGTCAAAATTTTAACAAAAATATGTATTATCAAAAGATGTCATTGACAAGCATACAAACCATCAAACAAAATGCATAAAAACAAACAGTAATCTAAAAACGATCGTGAAATTAATTTTCTTTAATACCTTAATTAGACGTTTTAAGACCATACGTCACTTTAATCCAGAGTAAACGTTGTTTTACTAATAATAAACATATTTTATTGACCGGGATGTAAAATCCCATCTGTTAGGGGATTCTCGTGTAACAACTTACTCGGATTTTGCTTGGTCCAAAAATATATTATCCATTAACGTTATGCCAAGAAGTCATGGATGGATTTCTCAGAAACACAATGTACGAAGAAAGTGGTTACTATTATTAATTAAAGCAGTCATATTACCTCCAGAGATGATAATCTCCGTGCGTCTATAAGCACCGGTTGTAAAATTATGTTTATTTGGACTTTTCATTATAATGAATCTTTTTTACTGTATTGGTTTAAAAAATGGTTTATAATGCACTATATTTTATCAGATACAAAAATGGATATATTTAATGTTGGATCTTCTTGTCTATCTACCTATCTCCATATTGTTTTGTTAGGGGGTGTGACCTTGCTCCTAAGGCCAAAGGTTTAGTAAGTGCAATTGTTTTATTACTAAACCTTTTGAGATTGTTCAAGACACATAGATGGAAATTGCCAGTATAAATACTTTAACCGCCCAAAACGACAAACAGTACTATGATTAAAGTAAGAGCCGATTTCGTGCGTAAGCGGAGGTGATGCCATTTTGACTAGTTTCTTAATTTAATTTAAACCGTCAAAGGGAAATCTCTGAATAAAGCAATGACATTAAAAAATGAAGAATCGTTTCATGATATAGTTTTTCCTTCATAAATTGTTTACAGTCTAAATATCAATATAAAAAACATCAAATGTAACTATATACACCCCTGGATGAATAGTACTGGTATTTTAACAAAGTCAGTTTGGAGACATAACTATATATAGTCTGGTGAATGGCATGTATCCTATTGTGTTGATGCACTTTACAAGTGCACCCAGTAATCCCTGTGTGTTAAGTCTAATTAGTCCGTGTTAATTACTGTCTATCACTGCACATACCACACACGTAAATAGGCTGACATAGAACACAACCTGATGTACACAATTATTTTTAAATCAAAATTATCGCTGCATCATTAGTAACTGTATCTTGTCTAGATCTCTGTTCAACACAATAGCTTCAAACGTAAACGGTAAACAATCGGTTTATGTTTAATGGATTGATTACATAATGACTGGGTGTTGATGTATTGTTTGTTGTACTGATTGACCGGAAAAGGAGGAAGCGGGGGGGGGGGGGGGGGGGGGGGGGGGTCTCTCAAGCTAAATATGTAAGTCATGTATCAAGTTATTGTTCACGAAATTTCCACGTGGCAACATATGTACTTCTTTCATTTCCGTGTATATATATATGTATATCATTTAAAAGAAAGTAACATGGTCGATAAAATCGACTGACAATGCGGACATGCCATGTGTTTTCTGAATACGATATCATAACATACATAGATAATCACGATTTTAATTATAGCCACATCAGTCAAAATATAAAGTGAGTTTTTAAGATTTACATTTCTTATATATGTAACTATAGTCTATACCAATTGTACATGTTATTCTTTTAGTAAAATCAATTGGATTGCTTCATTTATGTTTTGTGCATTGTTAAAGTTATATCAAGTAGAGCTTTTCATATGTCAACTAAACTACACGTGCGTTACTGGTCACTGACGTTTTGACAAATACAATATCTACAGTGCATGCATATATATATATACCCGGTAGTTTTAATCTTACACTTGAATATACGAATAAGAGCTCGAACGTAACTGTTACTGCCAAAAATCACTCCCAAACCAAGAAGCCAAATAATGATCTACAATTTCATTTAACATTTTATTTATTTATTCATTAATAATTAATTTATTAATTTATTTATTTATTGTAAAGTGACATTTCACCTATAAACATAGATAAAGCATATAAACAAGAACTTTTACAGTGCAAACGATCTGTGTTGTAACTTACATATATGTTTATAAGACATCATACATGTTTGTCTGAACATTTGAGTGATTTTCATAGCTTAATTAGTCAAACCTGATGGTTTTCATAGTTTCTGAAGAATACAAATAACATGTCAAAATGTTCGCCTAAGATTAGGAACTATAGATATAATCTAAATTACGAAGAAAAATATTAGACGCATAAGATACATTTTATCCGAAAAAAATAATTTAATGAAAAAATTATAGACTTTTAGCCAAATGACCCTGGTGTCACAGAAATTATACACTTGTACATTGCAACATCAGAAACATGCATATAATTATATACATGTAGACATGCTGTCAAAATGCTGAAATGACAAAGTTCTTTTCCAACAAATCTGCCGACAGTTTGTAGACTTACCAACAGATAACAATAGGCATTCAAACTATACATACACGGGATGAAATATATCGTATATTATAACATTTAGATGTAAACATGACAGCAAATAAATCCTGTTACACGCAAATCAATTTAGCTATTTTAAGAACACGGAAGGGAATCCCCGCTTTACCCATAATTCTCAGCGGGGATTTCCCTGTGAGAGCGAGGCACTAATGTCGAAGGTGTTATCCTAGTATCCAGTGAGTATTGCCAAATTTATCCGTTTGATATCATTGTCATCCCAAATTAAAGTGCCCGTATAATTGTTTCAAATGCTTAAATTGAATCTATTTATATGCATCGTCTGATTATTTATCGTAAAGCTATTTTTGTTTTTGTCAATTTATTAATCAGTCCCATCATAGTTTTGACGGGAACTCAAGCTAGTGCTCGGTTTGTTTACAAAAAGCGCACTTTTCAATCGAGTACCATCTGCTGCTGAAAATCGATGTCCTTACCGTTTTTTCGCAGTTTGAAGCATCCTTATAGTTAACTAATGATGGACAGTGTTTTATTTTGTACATAAAGTCTCGTTTCCAGAAATATTTATCTTATTTACGTGAAGGGGAATTCCTATAGGTAGACCATTATTGACAGTTACCATATATGGAAGTCGTCGCTACTGCGCATGTGACGCTACCACTTGACACTTCAGTATTGTAAGATAATATATTTAAAGTGGGCTGTGCCAATATTGCTCCACTCAGATAAATAGTCCAAACCAATGAACATACCCATCTGTATTTCAATAGCTGGTAATATTGGACTTAAAAGGAGACAGCTATATTGGAGTTACTTGTGTTTAGCCTGTAATCTTATACAGGAATATTGGAGTGTACAGATTTTATTTAACAAAATTCATGAATTGCTCAAAAAGTAGGAAAGGGACAATTTTTCCAGAAAACTATTACAACATGAGCAGTATCTCTGATTTTGCCATGTTTCGTTTTAATTTGTGGCACAAAAATCCCTTTTTTTCTCATCATGCAGCGGCTGTGGCGGCGGCTCAGGCTGGAAATCCAAATATCATGGAAAATACTTCATTTGTTCCGAATCCACTTACTTCTCCAGCCCTGATGGTGTTGGCTTCAACAGCTGAAAATCATGAGGGGGCACGGATGCCTGCCCCTCCCCACCCCTTCCAAGGACAAAATGTGGACAAGGACATGGCTACACCTTTTGGTAGTCCTCCCTTCACTATGTACCGGCCCGGGGAACATTTCCCCCCACCCCTGTACACACCTGTTCCCCCATATGTACGTGCTAACCTGGAGCGGGGGATGGGGTTGATTAACCCCGGGGGTGGGAGTGCGTTTCGTCCCGTCAGTAACCCAGATGGGACAGAGAATTATCACTCAGCATTTTCCCTGGCTAAAAAACCTAAACTTGATGAGTCGAGCTCTAGTTATTCCTCATCTGAGAAGTTGGACAGGGACAGTTGTGACCCCACTCGTGAGGGTGGGGAGAGTAAAGGATCCACGCCCTTCGTTAAGGAAGAACGACCCTCAAGTATTAGCTCTGCTACAAATTCTGAAAACTTTTCTGATGGAGATTTTGACCGAGGAACTCCGGATCCTGAAGGGAGATCTCTTAGAAGTGAGTTTTTCAATTATTTTTTTTCCTCTAAAAATTTAACACAAGTTAAATTGATTTAATTTGTGTTGTTTCAATAGTACTAATGTTGTTTGCATGTTCGGATTGTTCCTAACCTATTTTCCATCTCAAACTCCATAAAAACAAAAACAAAACAAAAAAGAGAAAAAATATTATAAATAAAATGTGAAATAATACAACTGAAACTAAAATAAATGTTTGTGCATGACTGTATTCTTAAAGATAAACATAATTTATGATCAACAACACTGATTTAAGAAATCTGCGGATACAAGTATTTTAAAAGTGATTAAAGAATTTACCTTCAACAAAATTACTAGCCTACACTTAGGTTTAAGCATTGAACTGACACTAGATCAACCTGTAACGAGATCGGAAAACTAAATGGGAGTTCATACTGGCCGGACAAAAGGTTAAAATGATTTTATCATTTAAAATCAATGAAAATTGAGCAAGTTATATATTTCATATTTTATGGAAATTCATTATATTTGTACTGGAACACAGCTTGCGTGTGGTAAAGATAATTAACGTAGATAACCATCAGTTTAATCACTACACAAAAAGGCATCGTCTTGTTTAATATTACAGGCACTGAACTGATGCCTTTGTCTGAACCTCGTTAGGTAATACAAATTAGGATTCTTCTCTTTAAACTTTCCATAATTTTCCGCTAACCTTTTAAATTGTGTACAGAAGAATGGTATTTATCTATTCACGTAAAAGCCATCAGTTGGTGAGAGCAGGGTCACGTTTCTGATTGTGTGTAATTATGATAAATATAATATACAGTTAGATCATTATAGGTTCGATCTGTGTGTCTGCACCGACTGACTCTAGTATATAAAGCACTACTATTGTGCATGGCCCGAGTACCCCTCTATCACAAATCAACAATATCATCAATATATTTTTGTTTAAACTTTTAATGTTATCAGCAGTGACTATCGTCTACTACTTAACGATCCATTGCTTTGTTTCCCACTTAAAACAGACTTCCTGGCAAACATTATTTCATGATACTAAATCAGATCTTTTTGAAGGTATTTTTTAACCAAAAACTGTTTAAAGGAATTTAAGGAAATGAAAATTAATTAATAAAAATTAATATTATAGTCAGTGTTAGATATTCCATTGATTTACAATTTTGCAAGTATGAAAATATTTGTCAACTATATCTGATTCTACAGGTAGTAATAAGACAAAGTTCAGTTTTTAAAATCATGAAGTGTTATATTGCATAATGCTAATTAATATGATGCTACACATTTTATCCTGTAGTTTATACAATAAAATCAATATAAGGAAAAGAAGCTAAACTAGTTTCTTGTATCTTGTAACAGTTTAATACAGTTATGCTTAAAATAAAAATGGCCAACTTCATGAACCAAATTTTTTTCATTTTTCAGCTGTATCACTATCATATGATCATCATAAATTATGCTTCAATATTAAACATGTTTGAGTGAATACCTAAAACAAACCATGATACGCATTAACAATTTCAAGAGTTCTTTATTTTTTGAAAGTCTGAAAATAAAAACAAAATTAATTCTTTTTAGCAGTTTATGTGGTAGAAAGTCCAGAGTAAATATCTCCTTAAGTTAATTACTTATGCACAGCTTTGTGATAGCGTTAAGCTTACAGGTCAGAATCATCAAGATTTAAGCACTTTATGACCACTTCAGCCACTTGAAATTAAGATGGGTCTGGATATAAATATATACCAAATAAGATGCTATATTGTCCATTGATAAATAATTCTAGAATTTAATACAAATTATGTACAAGTGTTATCTCCGTTTTTTAGATAAAAAACAAAACAATCATACATGTAGATAATTAGTGCAAATGGATCATTCTTCATGTTTAATTGTGTAATCTTAAATCAAAGTCTCCTAATAATTTATACTCACAGGTGACATTCTTAATGCTCGTTTAGAACATTAAATCTCTTTATCTATGACTTTTTTTTTATAAGTTTTGGTGTTTATTGTTTTAGATTAATATGTATTCAATTAATTTACAACAATCTTCCAGTTTCTTTTTTCTGCATTAAAAAAAAACAACTTCGATTTTGAATATTGCTTATGGACAAGACTTTAAAAGTATTGTGGACATAAGATAAATTGTAACATTTTGTTTGGAAAAGTCTTTTAACGTAATTCTATAGCTATGCAAAGAACAAATGGTAATTGAAACAAGGAAAAACTTCTTGAAAAAATAAAAATAAATGTCGGGTGTACCCGTAAAGAATGGAATTGCCGGTGTTAATTTGCCTTGTAAAGTGCACCTCTGCAAGGTTGACTTGTAAAATGGACAGCTTTACTGGTGCCAATGGATTTGTTATACAACGGGGAATATTAGTTTGAATTTAAAACCAAAAATATTATTTCACTCTGGTGACCAGTGCCTTGTCAATTAGCGGCCGTGTGAAAGTACATGATATCTCCCATAGGCCTGGGTCAAAGAAAGGGTCATCCTTATTTGTATCTTCTCATGTGAAATTGTTCTGTGGTAGTTTTTAAGAAAAATTTATAGTTTATTGAAAATATAAAAAAAGAAAATGGTCATATGTACAGACAAAAGCCTTTAGTTATAATAGTACTCATTAGCATATTACTTAATATGATTGGTTTTTTTTTCATAAGGTCATTAAAATGGATTTTTTTAGAATTTTTTTCCCATAAAGGTAGATTTGAAGAAAATGGTACTGTTTATTTAAAAAGGTAGAAAAAGTAATGTTAATCTGTAATTAGTCATAAAAGCTTTAGTATTCTGTACAAGGTACATTTATAACTTATAATTATTTAATTTTTTCATGAAATGTTTTAATCTTAAGGTGAATATGTAATACAGGATATTTTGATATATTTCTTTAAAGTTTTGACTGCTGAATATAATTAAAGAAAATAAAACTATTTATGGTGATATTTGATCAAATTCTATGATCATAAAGTTCTTATTGTTTTTAAAGAATCATAATGACTAAAGTTCTTATGAAAAGTCAAATGCTTTTTCAATTAATTATAATTTAAGAAAGGAAAAATTGATGCAAGTATTGCTACCTTGGTATAGCTTTAATTTGACAGCTCTAAATAGTTTTTTGCCACCTTAATAATTAATCAGAGAATTTAGTTGATTTTTCTTCGTGGTGGAAAGGAAATAATTTAAATAAAATAAAAATACTTTTCCTGTCTTGGAAATAATTTTCAAAATAAATTACATTGAAAAGTTCTCGATCACTGCGGAAATATCATAATAAAAAAGTGTATATTTAGTATCAAATTCTTCAGGTTTAGACTCTTGTCTTTATGTTGTAAATTAAAAAATAATATACATATATATTCGTTGTCATATTATTACTATTATCAGCCTTAATGTGGAGGCAATTTTAATAGTATTTATTCTCTATTAAATTTATACTCTTTACTTATTAGGATAGTTCACTTATGCTTAAACAATTTAATGTTTCCTTTGTTTACAGCAAATGGTCCTTTGCTTGTCTATTCAATGTGTCTAATTTATTTATTTAGATATTCCCTATAGTAAGTTAAATAAAGAGAATTTGAATTAATCTGTGAATATATTATTGGAATTTTCTAAAAATTCTCTGAAGAACAAGGCAATATTTTTTTTTATATACGTGTTACTTTTGTCTGTTATCAAATAAAGATTTGTTCTGATGTTTATTTGAATCATTCTAATGTATAATTTGCTAGCTGATTATTAGGTAATTTTTTAGATTAAAAATTTGAAAAGGAATTGCTCACTTATTTCAATTTACTCAGTAGTCCCTTTGTAAACATGACCAAAGTTTAGTGTGTTTACTTTTGAAATTAGAAATTCAAATAATGATTTAGAAAATAAAAATGGATATAGAAAGAGTACCTGCCTAATTATTGAATCTATATTATCAATTTCTCTAATCTTGATTACAATTTTGTTATAATAACCATACTTCTCTGGAATTTTTTTAATGCCATATATCACTCTGTCTATCATAAATATTTACAGGAGTTTTTGAAGAGAATTTACAATACGGGTAGACCAGTATATAAGTATATATGATAGCATTACAGCAATACTTAGGTCCCTTTAACTAGGATATATACCTGTTCAGTACACACCTAAAACCCTCAGGGTACTCCAATGGGTAGTCTTTATAATTTGCCAAGTTAATCAGAAGATGTCTTTCCGTGTTGTATGTAGATGATAAAATACCTATATCTTTCATGTCCTGATTGACTTTTTATTGAGCTAAGCTCTTTACATGTCTCCTTGAAAAGCTAAGTTACTGGGTGATTGTGTGAGGGCCTAGGAACCTTATGGCCTTGTTAAGTGACTAGCCTGCCCCAGGAGCAGGACAGATGAGGGTAACTTACTGGTCAAACAATGGCCATACTAGCCACACACAGGTAAGGTGTCAATCTCAATGCCAACAGACTGACCAGTGTCCACCCCCTGTGGCCGTGATTACAATATTTGTCACTTTTTTTAGGTCTGGGTGTGAAATGTAAACCGATTTACTGATTTTATCGGCAAATTACCAGAAAATTGGTACACTATGTTTGACGCCTGGGTCTATAGCCAGATTGAATAAATACAAATGTGTGTGTGAGATTAGTAAGCTATACCTTCTGTACAAGGACCCAATAAAAACAAAGATAACATCATTATGTTGGGGTGGCACTCGGTTTCAGGTAGAATTTGTTTACAAATCCAAACTTGTGTTCCCTGCTGACAGTAATCGTTACGTAAGTAGTACAAGTGGATGAAAACTCCAATTTGATGAAGACAACTTGATGGATGATCGTATTGACTTAATTACTTTAGAAGTACATGTTAGGTCCTAATTGTATTAATGTTCCTAAAGTAGATTGATTCCGCCAAACTTACCATCATATCAGATAATTAAATTTTATTAAAAGATTTCCAACACACTTTCTTTTGCACCTAATCTGTTTAAATCTTATTTTGATGTAAAAATAAAAAAAGCTGTATTTGTTGTATGATCGTGCAAATTGTATATATAAATGCGATTTGAGGAGAAAACCAACGTGCTGGCTGCCTGTGTTGCGTATATTCGCAATATTTAACTTTTACTAATGTGGTTAAAGCTTATTTCATGATATATTTACATATGTCCCTATATAGTCAACGGGAGGGGAGTTGCGTTCAAATTAGCGTAAACGCAATGACATATGGATACAAACGCAGTGCAGGTTCGGACTACTTCTAGTTCACGCTTCGATAAGATATTGCGTCATAAGTTGACGGATTTTAAAATAACAATAAAGAGTTTTTATTAGATCCAATTTAATATGTATTTGACATCAAAACAAAACATGTGTTCAAGCATTGTAACGGTAATAAACTACAAAATGAATTGCTGGTCAGGGCTACAACCGGGGGCTTTCCTCAGCAATGTTCGGGGAATCCCATAGTTAAGTCAGTTGTACATGTGTGTACGGTCACTTATCTCACTTTAATATACAGAACATCTGATTGTCGGTGAACAATTCTGGGAGCGTCTAAGCGAACAATAGATTAACAGATCATATACAGGTTTCCAGAAAAAAAAACATTACAGGTAGCCTATCCGAAACAGTATCATCAGCTTAAATGGGGGCGTCTTGGCGTCTTGGCACACACGCAAACACTTGTCTATCCTCCGTACAATAAAATAAAAGTCATGGCTATGAAGAATTTAGTCTAAATTGCGTTCTTAGACCAATACATATATGACAAACATTCAGTAGCTCAACCGTCATACCATCAATAGGCTATATCACAGTCACTTTCCTCGGTTGAAAATCAAATATGGCGACTCGCTCCACTTCGGACCGCATCACTACCCTGACAACGATACATACCGGTAGTCGTTCCGCCTTGGTTATCTCAATTTTTATTTGAAATGGACACTATTGATATATTATCAAATGAAAAAAATATATATATATGTTGAAAATAATTGAAGTGTCATTGTTGTATTTCAAACTGCAGCTATAACATTCAACAATCGGAACTATATCTACGGTCATCCTGACTACCGTAGTTACCCAACTTAGCAACCATCACCGTTTTAAATTTTACGCAAAAGTAGATTTATTTATGTAAATATATAGATTGAACAGTGTTTTGATTGCGTTAAAGGTGGTATGAACGCAATGGGATACAGACATATTCTACATGTAGCGCTAATGCGCTACATTGAATGTGTCTGTATCCCATTGCGTTCATACCACCTTTAACGCAATCAAAACACTGTTCAATCTCTATTTGAAATACCAAAAAGAGGTGGGTGAAGTACAATTTTACATTGATAAATCAACCTTCCAGTGATTGTGATGTCATATTTTGACATGATTTTGACATCACAATTAACTGAAGATGGGACTAATCAGAAGTAAATAATACTTTACCCACCGCAAAACCCCAACATACTCTGTGAACCCCATGTAATAAAATCTATGACCATTTTACTTCAAGACCATCAAGTTGAAAAATTAAGTGCAAGTTGAAATAATGATATACACCCTCCATTGTTATATTATATATATACTGCCTTGAAAAGAAGTCAGTATTTTATGAAACTAAACACATTTTAAAATATTGTGGCCTCAACCTAGTATGAAGTCATAATTGGCTAGTTTAGATGATTTTTATCAGTAATGTGAAAATTGATTATGGTAATATTGGAATTAAACAATTTTTAATTTTAAGTTTTAAGAGTTTAGTTATGTACCATATATGACCTAAATAGCGCCCTAGGGTGCATAACAAATTGAAAATATAAGGGACACTTAATAGTATCTTTGGATAAGCCTTTCATTAGATAAAAAAATAACAATAAGCATTGATTCAATTTGCAAAAGAAATCAGATGAAGATACCTACACAATTTTTTTTTTTTTTTTTTTTTCAGTCTGCATTTAATTTAAAGTAAATTAAGGGAAGTTAAGGCGTCAAAAAGGGTGCTTATTGGGGTCAAATAAGGTATATAGATAATAGGTTTGTAGTTGTATTGATTAGATTGGCCATGACCAGTGGACCCAAAGATTTGGTAAGGATTTCAAAGCAGATTACTGATTCAAGATCAGACATCGCGAAAGAAGAAAAAAATGGCTGGGCATTCCATCGGAAATAGGACTGAGAGTAAGCCGGACCAAACAAGATTTTACGGGGCAGAACATAATTATGAAGTTTTGAAGTAGGCATAACTTCCTGCTATAAGTATCCAGGCAGCTGTTTTCATGATTATATTATGTAGTTTACATTTTTGTCAGGTTCGTCACCTGCGTAATACTTCAGAAACGCCATTTCTACCAACTTCAAGTACTCAATAATTGCAGGACAGTTGGTTTGGACTGGATTTTAAAATAGGTGGTCCATTTCAAATTATACCGGACATGTCCGTCGGACCAGCAAATTTCTCAATGTCTGCAAGATTATCTCCCCTTTTAGTTTGAATAAAAATGATCCAGCTTAATCTGATTGATGATTTAAATATTTTCGAGATTGGTGATGATTTTGTTGGTTTTTGAAAAAGGGGTTGTACAAAAATGAATGTTTTATATCTAAAGACATTGCGGAACTTCTGACTTGTGTCAGTGTTTTTATGGTTTTAAGTTATGTTGTCGCTCCTTACGTCATTTTCACCCAAAACCTATTGTTATTACACACATGTAGACAGAACATTTCAATAAAAAGTGATAAATGTCCCGATTATTTAATTTCTATGATTCGTCTGAAAAAATACAACAGATCAGTATCATGCGCTGGGTTTAGATGGAGTATGAATGTTTGGACATGTAATTCATCTATGCATGTATATAAAAAATATTTATGTACGATATGTATATATTTTTTACAGATTTTCTATTGATTGTCCATATGAACAGGTTGTTGGTAATAAATATGTCCAAGTTCTCCTATGTGATATTTGGCTGATATAAGCCAGTGTACTGGGCTTGTACGTACCAGCCATCATTTCCTCCAGGCTTATACAGCCTTATCACACACCGTGATAGTCTTAGTCCACAACCACCTGTCATTCAGATCAAAAATATAATTTTACAATCATGTTACCATGACATTTATACCCAATTAATATCTACGTTTATAGGTGTCTTTTTTTATTCATACTTCAATTGTCAATTTATAAAGCTTCTTTTGAATTTTTTCTGACAGAACAATTTAAAAAGTGACTTGGAATAATCAGATGTAAAAGAAATGTCTCGATACCATATGTGTAGTCTGCAAAAACTCTGAAGTCAATTCTTGTAATGTGTTTTTTCTCCATTTATAAGGGATTATAAAAAACAAGATATGAAATATTTTTCTGTCTCAGACATGACATGCTTTGCTAGGCGATGTAGTCATATCCTTGAAAACACATAATATATAGATAAAACATCATTGCTACGGTAATATTGGAATGAATACAAATTTGATGATAGTGTATATGTATATTTGTAATAAAAAGAAAACTGAAGATAGTGTATGAAAAATCCTAAAAAATGACTTTTTAAACAACTGATATGCTGAACAGCTTGGTCATTGTTGAAGACGAGATCTCTGTTGAACACGCATGTCGCATGGTGATCATGATGTTGCTACATGAAACAGCTGAAAAATCTACTTTATTATTTAAAGACCTTTTCCACAATAAGGACACTTCAAGTTTTACCAAGATTCAACTTAAATTATTTTATGACTCAAAGATCGTAGTTTTACCTATATATATAGCCAAGTAATTAAAAAAGACTGTGATTATATATCTGTTTAAAATTACATGTATGAACGCCATTTTGATTTTTTTCTGCGAGTAAATATCAACAGAAATACAAAAATGTTTCATTTGTTAAATCATATTTAAACATTCATTTAAAGAAATACTTTAATTACATGAATCCAATTAATGTAAAGTTTAGTTATGTCCTCATCTTAGATCATGATCTAGAAAGGGGAAGTAACTCAACTCTTAACGTAATATATCCAGTTGTTGTAAATATTAAAGGGAGACTACCCATTTGAATTAAGAAGGGAAATATACCACTTTTCACTTTGAAATCAGATACTATGCATTTTTCCAACATTTTATTTGGAAAATAAGATTAATGAATTAAGATCTTTATAAATTTAGATCAGATACCGACATATTCAAACCCATAAAATTCATGTATAGGTGATGACAGATTTTCATTTAACAGGTGTAATGTTCCTAATATCTTGTGTAACTAGTGCATGTGTTTTGGGAGACTGGTATATTCTCATTCCAGTCTGTGACATTAATTTTTAGCTCACCTATTCGGAGAATAGGGGGAGCTAATGTTGTCACCCCGGCGTCGGCATCAGCGTTGGTGTCCCATTTCACGTTAAAGTTTTTGAGCAAATTTCTGTTTCGTCAATTGTTTAAGCTTAAGTCATCATAAATGTTCATGATTTTATTTTCCTAATGTGTATGGATGCTGAACGTGATAATACAACCAATTTGGGGCTCTTTAGGTGTTTTTTTTGAGTCAACAATTTGTCATATTTCCATGTTTAAATAGTAAATACTTGAACATCAACTTCTTCTGAATAGGCGGGCTTTGCTGTTCTCCAACAGCTCTTGTTTCCACTGCAAGTCATTTGGACTAGTAAACCCCAAAAATTTACTATTCCGACAATTTAATTTCTATTCCAAGTTAAATGTATAGCTGTTTTGCTTCAGCACTTCAAATTCAGTCATTACCATAGTTTACAATTTTTACAAAAATTACAGTCTGGATGCTTTCTTGAACACAAATTATCACATAAAGAATGTACTCAATATGTGTTCAAATATGCAATGGACCACCGCTCTTGTAAATGTAGTATTTGGTGATTTTAATAGGGAGCTACTAGTCAATCAGACTAGTTCATTACAATTGGCACTAGACCGGCTGTAAAATTACTAGTCAAGGGCATCGGACTAGTGATTAAAGTCGCAGACTGTCATTCTTCTTGTGTCTCCTTGTGAAAGAGGAAATGCTTGTCTTCCTTAAAGTGCTATCTCACTGTAACATACATGCACTCTGCAAATCTAATTTTAATGCCTCGGTCCACATTAAGTGTATTGGTGGATGCACGTGGGGGTGTGGGGAGGTGTAGGGGGGAACTTGAGGCACTGTTCATTGTGAATACAGAGTACATGTTGAAGAGCCAAAAATTGGGAAAACCAGATTTTATGTTTTCCTGGAAGGGTCATGAGATTATGTCCACAGAAAGTCATGAATGAAAATATTAGCAATGTTTTGTGGCAGCCATTTGTATGATAATGCTTACTGGTAGATATAATAAAAAAAGAAATTGAATTTGCTTTTCATAGCTTCATGATGTTATTTTGATTTTGGAGTTTTTCATAGTTTCATGATGTAATTTTGATTTTGGTGTTGTTTAAAAGACTCAAGTGTGGATTTACGATGGTCCAAAGTACAGGGAGTGAACCTGTTGGGGTGGATTATTGAGGCGGTCCAGTCAGGAACACTTATCACCCCCTGTTTCATCCTCTCTGATAGTTGTAAGTCATTCAGATTTATGGCACAAGTAATTTGTAACATAAATGCAGAAATTTTCTCGCCAAGATAATAGAAATTGTAATCCTCTTGTTTAGGATGGTTTAGGGTAGTATAACTGAGAGCAAGTTATCTGGTCGACTCTTATATGGGGTACGTATCCCAAGCTATTTCTTATCTGATGAAAAACAGTTATTTATGTCCCCAATCACAGGGCGAGGATTTGTATTTTATCAAATAGGCAGGTTATGCAAGCTTATTGTGGAATCAGATGACAAGGCGAAAACTATTAGATAGAAATTTATCACCCGGTCCAAAGCCCTGTACAGATCAGGTTCTGACAGTTTTAAACTGCGGTAGAGATGTCTTCCCCCAAATTCATGAATTTGGATTACAAGCCAATCACACAGTGACCATTAACTGCTTCGATTTAAATGAAAAGTGAACAAGTGTTGTTTTAACACTGATGGAAGTTGTTTTATTTAATCAGCAGCTTTCACTAAGTGGGTCCTGAACACTTAATATGCCCGCGCTCAACGAATCAGCCGTCTCCGCAGACCAACAGTCCGCGACAAATTTTTCCATTATGGAGGGATTCGGCAAAAGTTGGTTTTATTTCGTCCTCATAAAAAAAGCAGTTTGTTTAGGTGGCAGCTAGTTGGCGTTTTATATGCATTGAATATTCTACTAGCCTTTAAGTTAAGCTTTCCCAGGCCAGGGAATAGTATTTCAATGATGTCTACTCAGAGTTAAGTCCCCTGGTTATTGTCTTCTGATACAGATCGCCCTCTCCACGAATAAATGCATAATTTGGTCAATTTGTCATTTGGACCTTTTTGTGTTGGTGTCATGCCCACCACTTTATAATAAAATCTATGACCATTTTACTTCAAGACCATCAAGTTGAAAAATTAAGTGCAAGTTGAAATAATGATATACACCCTCCATTGTTATATTATATATATACTGCCTTGAAAAGAAGTCAGTATTTTATGAAACTAAACACATTTTAAAATATTGTGGCCTCAACCTAGTATGAAGTCATAATTGGCTAGTTTAGATGATTTTTATCAGTAATGTGAAAATTGATTATGGTAATATTGGAATTAAACAATTTTTAATTTTAAGTTTTAAGAGTTTAGTTATGTACCATATATGACCTAAATAGCGCCCTAGGGTGCATAACAAATTGAAAATATAAGGGACACTTAATAGTATCTTTGGATAAGCCTTTCATTAGATAAAAAATAACAATAAGCATTGAATCAATTTGCAAAAGAAATCAGATGAAGATACCTACACAATTTTTTTTTTTTTTTTTTTTTCTGCATTTAATTTAAAGTAAATTAAGGGAAGTTAAGGCGTCAAAAAGGGTGCTTATTGGGGTCAAATAAGGTATATAGATAATAGGTTTGTAGTTGTATTGATTAGATTGGCCATGACCAGTGGACCCAAAGATTTGGTAAGGATTTCAAAGCAGATTACTGATTCAAGATCAGACATCGCGAAAGAAGAAAAAAATGGCTGGGCATTCCATCGGAAATAGGACTGAGAGTAAGCCGGACCAAACAAGATTTTACGGGGCAGAACATAATTGTGAATTTTTGAAGTAGACATCACTTCCTGCTATAAGTATCCAGGCAGCTGTTTTCATGATTATATTATGTAGTTTACGTTTTTGTCAGGTTCGTCACCTGCGTAATACTTCAGAAACGCCATTTCTACCAACTTCAAGTACTCAATAATTGCAGGACAGTTGGTTTGGACTGGATTTTAAAATAGGTGGTCCATTTCAAATTATACCGGACATGTCCGTCGGACCAGCAAATTTCTCAATGTCTGCAAGATTATCTCCCCTTTTAGTTTGAATAAAAATGATCCAGCTTAATCTGATTGATGATTTAAATATTTTCGAGATTGGTGATGATTTTGTTGGTTTTTGAAAAAGGGGTTGTACAAAAATGAATGTTTTATATCTAAAGACATTGCGGAACTTCTGACTTGTGTCAGTGTTTTTATGGTTTTAAGTTATGTTGTCGCTCCTTACGTCATTTTCACCCAAAACCTATTGTTATTACACACATGTAGACAGAACATTTCAATAAAAAGTGATAAATGTCCCGATTATTTAATTTCTATGATTCGTCTGAAAAAATACAACAGATCAGTATCATGCGCTGGGTTTAGATGGAGTATGAATGTTTGGACATGTAATTCATCTATGCATGTATATAAAAAATATTTATGTACGATATGTATATATTTTTTACAGATTTTCTATTGATTGTCCATATGAACAGGTTGTTGGTAATAAATATGTCCAAGTTCTCCTATGTGATATTTGGCTGATATAAGCCAGTGTACTGGGCTTGTACGTACCAGCCATCATTTCCTCCAGGCTTATACAGCCTTATCACACACCGTGATAGTCTTAGTCCACAACCACCTGTCATTCAGATCAAAAATATAATTTTACAAGTATGTTACCATGACATTTATACCCAATTAATATCTACGTTTATAGGTGTCTTTTTTTATTCATACTTCAATTGTCAATTTATAAAGCTTCTTTTGAATTTTTTCTGACAGAACAATTTAAAAAGTGACTTGGAATAATCAGATGTAAAAGAAATGTCTCGATACCATATGTGTAGTCTGCAAAAACTCTGAAGTCAATTCTTGTAATGTGTTTTTTCTCCATTTATAAGGGATTATAAAAAACAAGATATGAAATATTTTTCTGTCTCAGACATGACATGCTTTGCTTAGCGATGTAGTCATATCCTTGAAAACACATAATATATAGATAAAACATCATTGCTATGGTAATATTGGAATGAATACAAATTTGATGATAGTGTATTTGTATATTTGTAATAAAAAGAAAACTGAAGATAGTGTATGAAAAATCCTAAAAAATGACTTTTTAAACAACTGATATGCTGAACAGCTTGGTCATTGTTGAAGACGAGATCTCTGTTGAACACGCATGGTGATCATGATGTTGCTACATGAAACAGCTGAAAAATCTACTTTATTATTTAAAGACCTTTTCCACAATAAGGACACTTCAAGTTTTACCAAGATTCAACTTAAATTATTTTGACTCAAGATCGTAGTTTTACCTATATATATAGCCAAGTAATTAAAAAAGACTGTGATTATATATCTGTTTAAAATTACATGTATGAACGCCATTTTGATTTTTTTCTGCGAGTAAATATCAACAGAAATACAAAAATGTTTCATTTGTTAAATCATATTTAAACATTCATTTAAAGAAATACTTTAATTACATGAATCCAATTAATGTAAAGTTTAGTTATGTCCTCATCTTAGATCATGATCTAGAAAGGGGAAGTAACTCAACTCTTAACGTAATATATCCAGTTGTTGTAAATATTAAATGGAGACTACCCATTTGAAATAAGATTAATGAATTAAGATCTTTAGGTGATGACAGATTTTCATTTAACAGGTGTAATGTTCCTAATATCTTGTGTAACTAGTGCATGTGTTTTGGGAGACTGGTATATTCTCATTCCAGTCTGTGACATTAATTTTAAGCTCACCTATTCGGAGAATAGGGGGAGCTAATGTTGTCACCCCGGCGTCGGCATCAGCGTTGGTGTCCCATTTCACGTTAAAGTTTTTGAGCAAATTTCTGTTTCGTCAATTGTTTAAGCTTAAGTCATCATAAATGTTCATGATTTTATTTTCCTAATGTGTATGGATGCTGAACGTGATAATACAACCAATTTGGGGCTCTTTAGGTTTTTTTTTTGAGTCAACAATTTGTCATATTTCCATGTTTAAATAGTAAATACTTGAACATCAACTTCTTCTGAATAGGCGGGCTTTGCTGTTCTCCAACAGCTCTTGTTTCCACTGCAAGTCATTTGGACTAGTAAACCCCAAAAATTTACTATTCCGACAATTTAATTTCTATTCCAAGTTAAATGTATAGCTGTTTTGCTTCAGCACTTCAAATTCAGTCATTACCATAGTTTACAATTTTTACAAAAATTACAGTCTGGATGCTTTCTTGAACACAAATTATCACATAAAGAATGTACTCAATATGTGTTCAAATATGCAATGGACCACCGCTCTTGTAAATTTAGTATTTGGTGATTTTAATAGGGAGCTACTAGTCCAATCAGACTAGTTCATTACAATTGGCACTAGACCGGCTGTAAAATTACTAGTCAAGGGCATCGGACTAGTGATTAAAGTCGCAGACTGTCATTCTTCTTGTGTCTCCTTGTGAAAGAGGAAATGCTTGTCTTCCTTAAAGTGCTATCTCACTGTAACATACATGCACTCTGCAAATCTAATTTTAATGCCTCGGTCCACATTAAGTGTATTGGTGGATGCACGTGGGGGTGTGGGGAGGTGTAGGGGGGAACTTGAGGCACTGTTCATTGTGAATACAGAGTACATGTTGAAGAGCCAAAAATTAGGAAAACCAGATTTTATGTTTTCCTGGAAGGGTCATGAGATTATGTCCACAGAAAGTCATGAATGAAAATATTAGCAATGTTTTGTGGCAGCCATTTGTATGATAATGCTTACTGGTAGATATAATAAAAAGAAATTGAATTCGCTTTTCATAGCTTCATGATGTTATTTTGATTTTGGAGTTTTTCATAGTTTCATGATGTAATTTTGATTTTGGTGTTGTTTAAAAGACTCAAGTGTGGATTTACGATGGTCCAAAGTACAGGAGTGAACCTGTTGGGGTGGATTATTGAGGCGGTCCAGTCAGGAACACTTATCACCCCCTGTTTCATCCTCTCTGATAGTTGTAAGTCATTCAGATTTATGGCACAAGTAATTTGTAACATAAATGCAGAAATTTTCTCGCCAAGATAATAGAAATTGTAATCCTCTTGTTTAGGATGGTTTAGGGTAGTATAACTGAGAGCAAGTTATCTGGTCGACTCTTATATGGGGTACGTATCCCAAGCTATTTCTTATCTGATGAAAAACAGTTATTTATGTCCCCAATCACAGGGCGAGGATTTGTATTTTATCAAATAGGCAGGTTATGCAAGCTTATTGTGGAATCAGATGACAAGGCGAAAACTATTAGATAGAAATTTATCACCCGGTCCAAAGCCCTGTACAGATCAGGTTCTGACAGTTTTAAACTGCGGTAGAGATGTCTTCCCCCAAATTCATGAATTTGGATTACAAGCCAATCACACAGTGACCATTAACTGCTTCGATTTAAATGAAAAGTGAACAAGTGTTGTTTTAACACTGATGGAAGTTGTTTTATTTAATCAGCTTTCACTAAGTGGGTCCTGAACACTTAATACTGCCCGCGCTCAACGAATCAGCCGTCTCCGCAGACCAACAGTCCGCGACAAATTTTTCCATTATGGAGGGATTCGGCAAAAGTTGGTTTTATTTCGTCCTCATAAAAAAAGCAGTTTGTTTAGGTGGCAGCTAGTTGGCGTTTTATATGCATTGAATATTCTACTAGCCTTTAAGTTAAGCTTTCCCAGGCCAGGGAATAGTATTTCAATGATGTCTACTCAGAGTTAAGTCCCCTGGTTATTGTCTTCTGATACAGATCGCCCTCTCCACGAATAAATGCATAATTTGGTCAATTTGTCATTTGGACCTTTTTGTGTTGGTGTCATGCCCACCACTTTATTTACTTGGCAGATTTTGATTTAGTGCTTCGCCTTTCTTACCTGGCCGCAGCTCTTTGATCAAAAGGACAGATGCACAAGCTTATTCCCTCGTCAAATTGTGATTAAGTCCCCCCTCCAACCATTCCCATCCAAGGTAACTACCTTACCGATCGCGACTATTTCCATCCGATTCAAATATTACTTCAATCTTTATTGCTAGATTTCATACTAATGGGCTGTACCTAAACAATTCATATTCTAAATTTGAAATCTGTTTTTTGGTTAAAATCCCATAACAATGGGCCAATGAGATAGGCCTTTGTTAGACCATCACTTCAAATCATGCATCAAAATGTTTTATGTTTAAAAAGGAAAAAAGGGGATGTGCTATACAAATGTGTGAATTACATGCAGCTTAGGCATAAATTTCATGCCGAAATATGTTTAAAAGTGATACTTGAATAGTAATGATTTATGGAATATTTCCTCCTTGCCGTTTTTCGAAAATTACTTCTCATCAAATGGCTATGATCGGAAAGGGTTATTTGAAATAGCGACCTCCTATCCATCCTATAAAGGGCTAATCCCAACGCATTTGGCCGTCTGCTCGTTTATCTCCATCAAACTGTCATCGGAGTAAAATCATGAAAACTTAAATCTCTGGGCTGTTTACCTGTTCAAAAACACAGCATATTCATCGAAACAAAATAGTTGTATAGTTCACCTAAATGTGTCGAGGCGTTCAATAGGAGTCGGTGTATAAATGTAGTGACAGCCGAATCAGTACTTAATCTCTGGGAGGAAGTAGAGATCACTGGTATTGACTAGGCAATGGCTGATTAAATACAGAATCTCTGCCAGTTAATCACTTACTCGACAAGTGACTCGAATTAAAAACTCAATTTTTTATGGTCAAGTTGTTTGCGGGCAAAATCATTGAGAAAAGAAGAATTGGTGAATGACCTGACCTGAATTTAGAGAGCCCCTCTCATCTCAAACTACATTGTAATGGTGAAACATTCAAGATTTCAGGCATTTTTACAAAATTTGTAAGAAATAATAACAAAAGTGAATGAAAATGGAAATAATATAGAATATAACTTGCATAAAATTTTGCTTATAAATTAAGTATGAAAGATTATTCAACAAATATGTATTATTTTTAAAAGAAACTGTTTGAAAAATTTATATAAAGCATTTTCCCCGAGAATTCTGGCTTCAATGTACAAAATGTAACCTTGTTGAATGAATATTATTATTTACATCAGGAATATACCTACACAATAACAATAAACAACCCACTTGATATTAATATTTATAACTTAGGACATCATTGAAAGATATAGAAGACAAAATATCAATTGAAAAATATAGAATAATATTTCATCAATGATATTTCATTTAAAGAAAAATAGCATATTGAATAAATATGAATCTATAATTTTGTCAAATAGAAATTATAAAGCATTACATGTCAATAAAGTACTGGTATATAAACAAAAAGGCATCGTAAGAAAATGCATGAATAAAACATTGATATATATTTCCATTTAAAAGAGCTTTAAAAAACAATTCCAGCACCATTTTGTGTAAATAATTCACTTGTCTTTCAAATTTCAAATTGAGGAGCAGGAGGGGACATATATATCTTGCAGATTTCTAGTTTGATTAAAAGTAATTTATAGGATTTTTTATTAGAAATTTTGCTGAACTGTTGACTAGAAGATAATTGAATAGTTGATTTACCAGGGTATATATTTTACAGCAAGTAAATTGCACAAAAATGCAAACTGAAAATTCCTTAGAATGTCTGAAAGATGCTCCGCTGCTGACATGTGACATTTTTTCTCTATCAAAAACAGGAGCAGACAAATTAGTTACTTAGTTTACACCATTACCACCATTGAAAAGTTTGAGCTTCTCGTTTTTCTTCAAGAAAAAAATATTACAAAAATTAATTGCCTCCCGAAAAAAATTCTGTGGCACTATATCAAAATAATAATTATTAATAATAAAAAGATACATTTTTGGTGTTAATAAGACATATATATACCCGATTCAACTCTAATAGTTCAAATAATGAGTATCATTAATGCTCTGTTGAATTGGGTAATATATATTAGAAATGTTAATAAAATAATCTACAAATGATTGTAATATATACATATGGAGAAATTTTGAATTACGAAACACGATTCATTTAGAAATAATAGAAAGATAACGTCAAACAATAAATTAGAAATATGACAAAAATTTCTTTTGATACACAAAATTCACGTACTAATATTATATATTATCACATACTTAAATTAAGCTCAAATATTCAACATGTTATCTGGAAAATTAATAATGAATTATCAGCAAAAACTAACAACAAAATGTCAAAAACATGTACATGTATTCACAAAGCATGGATGAGAAACAAGTTTGACAGAATATCAACCTGTAAGCGATCACCTTTACAAAATCTACTGTCAAACACCTGTAGAATAGATAATATTGAATTGTGAAATTGTAATGTCATATTAAATCTGAAAGGTGTAACAATAAAAATCTTTTGTAATTTAGTGTTTCATAAGATTTTTGACTTATTGGCTGTGGATTGATTGTATGAGAGAAATGTTCCCACCCTATATCTGAGATGTTAGGTACAAACAGTACATTATGTTGACTTAAACTGTTATAGTCTACTAATAGGTCATGCTAAATCCTGTTAATTCTTGTCGGGACTTCACAAAGAGATAGTTCTGCTTTCACCATTTATAATTTGCTTTCAGTCAGACCTTCAAAACCAGGAGTTTCTCAGATGATACAACCTATTATGTAGCCGTTGAGAATTAATTTAGCCACCCTATTCATGTGTTGTGTTTCCCTTGATGTGCTAGGTCTTGAAACACCTTCTGTAGACTTTTCCACACTCAATCACAGTAATTGTACACAGAATGGACAATCTGGGGGATTTGTTTGTCAATTTCCTTTCAAAAACATCCAATTGAATTGAATAAAACTTAACACGCTAGTGCTACCTACTGGGGTAGTGGTATATGAGGGGGGAGGGGGTTGACCACAGTAAACTGGGTTATTGTTCTAGGGGAGTGTCGGCACTGCCAGTTAATACAAGGATATGATATACACATCTTATCATCCCCAGAGTAGTCCAAATCAATTATAAACCCTATACCAGTTTAGCTACTTTGGGTAATTTCTGTCACTCCGTGTTGATATTGTCATATAAATGAGGGTTATAAGCACACATAAGAAAGTTTGTGAAATCAATTATAGTACCTGAGATTTTAAATTGATCCGCGGTGAGTTATTGCAGCGGCGTAAAACTCTTGTCAACATTGCCGCTAAATCGGAGGGATCAAGCTAAGAAGTTGGGCCAATTTATGTTTTACCTATCGTGTAGAGTAGTTGATACCTGTATGATTATTAATTCTAAAGCACGGACATTCCTGAAATGACATCTTGATACGGTGAAGTTCACAAAAGAGGTATTGGTCTTATGGTTAACTCGGCATTAATTCACAATCAGTCTCCCGCTGGACAAAACTACACAATCACCGTAGGTACTGGTGATAAATTAAAAGTCAACTTTGACATCCCAGCTGTGGTATCAGATAAAACAAAGCATTTCATACAGTAGAGTTTGATGACAAGCAATATAGGATATATCTAAATTCTGATAACATACCTATAGATATATACCAAATCAACATAACTGTAGATATTTTTTGACATGTACATGTAGACTTTGTCCTTCATTTTCAAATGTACAATTTATGCTAATATATTTTATTTATTTTTTTGTGCTAAAAGATAAGTGGTTTTTGCTTAAAATGAGAAAATGTTATTTTAGCAAATTAAGATCTTATCTGACTTAACATGTAGTGTATACATGTACTAGTATATGATATGGCCATTTCTTATCATTCAGTGTGATGGCAGAAGCAAGGACAATAAGATGTCTATAGTCTATAATCTGTACACATCATGTATGTGGTGTTGTATAATCGACTAAAAATGACAATCAATCATCGGTTCGAATTGGATGACCCATGCATCCGATCCGATAATCGAACAAAATGATTGGCTCAATTTTGTAGTCAAATTGCCTATTTATAACTAACCCTATGTATTTCTTATAAGTTTTTGATGATCATAAATGGTGAAATGGTAAATTGTAACGGAGAAATGTATGGATGCATTCACACTGTAATTTGTGTTTTTATTAGAAAATTGTTAAAATCACATAAGTTCTAATATTTCCCTGATTAATCGATTATAAAATTTTTAACAAATTTTCGGATTGGTTGAGGATCATCAATTATTGCCAATCATCAATACAACACTACATGTATGTGGAACAGAAAATAAAACATGCATGTTTATATTTACTTTTAATTAATCGTTTTTTAATGGTTTAGAAAAAAAATTGGGTTCATGATAGACTGATTTAATGGGGTATTATAAAAACAATATTTTGTATGGAAATTGAAGTAATAAAATTTAGATAAAGAAAATTGAAAAAAATATATAAAAAAAAGGAAACAAATATACAAAAAATAAATTAGTTGAATAAAAGAAATAATAAATAAAAGTAATAAAAGAAGATAAAAGATGATCCTTACGAATAATTTAAAAAAAAAAAAGGAAACATACAATAAAACACGCTCTCAATGATTTCATGGTTATAACGTTGTAATTTTCATCGTTAATGTTCCTAAAATATGTCCATAATAACTGCATAACGAACTATGCTTATAACAAAGTGATTTTACTGGTCCCTAGATATATTTGTTATAACCGTGATTTACTGTATTTTATTATGCATTCAGACTTAATATACAGGGCAACGCATAGGCAGGTTTGACTGTATATTTGTTATAAACATGATTTACTGTATATTATTATACATTCAGTGGCATTAAAATTTGGGTCTTGTTTTAGAAGTGATGCTTTTGGAAATATAAAAACAAAATTTATCATATGAATCTTGCATGAATTGCATTATAAATGATATTGAGTGTTGCATTTGGGAACAAATTCAAAATGGAAAACTTAGTACAGAATGGTTTTATGATATAAAACAGAAACAATGGATTAATTTCTTTGCAGAAAAAATGTTTCAAAATATATTTGTGTGTAGGTTAGGACTTTATATTGCCACAAAATTGTGTGGCAAATGGGAAATGAAAAATGAATTATAAAAAAATAATGATAAAAAAAAATGACGAAAAAAATGTTACAGAGAGAGAGACAGCATCCTACCCCTAAACTTTGTTAAGGTTCCAATTCCAAAATTTAATGTCAATAAATATGTTGTAATTTTGAGTTTATTATCCTCAGCAGCATGGCTAGATTGTAGAGATTAATTTTACTCTAATTCAAACTGTCTGTTCATGTCAAACATCTATTACATGTACCGAAAAATCAAGCAAAATTACACTTAATTGTTTATAGACTGCAATATCCGAGCATTTCTAACAGTATCATTGTGTAATATAAGCAGATTCTATTAGTTTAATGAAATACTCCACTGGCAGGAAAGTATGAGATGACAGAAGTGATATATTGTTTTACACACCAGATGGAATGAGATATAGAAATACAAGGATTTGCAGTGAATCGGTGCACTATTCTGTCTGCGTCAGTTTGTAATCTATGTTATGATGGCGTCGTTTTGAATTGGAACGAAGCGTACCAGGGTTCCAGGTAGATTTGGCCAATGTCTGCGCTGGTGATTTTAGATCTGTCTGCTGATTGACTGTTTGATTTTGTATCCACGCTGAACTTCGAGTCACGATTGTCAGACGGATTTGTGGTGCATTTCGGTCGTCTGATCCTTTATTTGAGCGCTGTCCTAGTTATTGGTCGGTTCTGAAAACAACATATTTCAGCAGTTTCTGTGAATTTCAAACTTCTTTTTTGAATTAAGTCTACTACAGGTAAAAAATTAACAATTGATAGAACAAGGTCATGTTCTTTTATGTTTCTCTGGAGTCAAAATGTCTTTTCTAGATAAATTTATTACGAGAATGAAGTTTTTCTGTTTTTAGAGTAAGGTCATGTTCTTTAAGAATTTGATAACCATCTTGAATTGAATATGAAATTTACATGAATAGGATACAATGTATCCAAGACTTTACCCTATCTATAAATATCAGACTTTCCAAAAACAAAAACAAAAGAAATACGGGAAAAAAAATCACTTTTGAATTTGAAGAAAATAATCAAAGTGTTTCCAATTTTAGAACAAGGTAATGTTTTAAGTAGGAATCTGATGTTTTTTTATCGAATTTTTCAACTACAACTGAATCTGAATACAGTTGAATATTTATAAGGCCATGTTCTGCTTCCATATGTGTTTTAATTTATTTGAATGAAGATAAAAATAGATTTAACAGTAAAACATTCAATGTCAGAAAAAGGTAATGTTTTCTGATTTTATCAAAATCTTTAGATTTGAATTTATTTGAATATTAAATCCATGAATTTGTTTCCCTATCAACATGAGCGCTCTGTGGGCCATTTACAGGTGGGAGTGCGATGATTGTTTATTGAGTTATTGGCATGTCAAAAAGATTTTGTAAACACGAATTAAGTTGGGGTCGGATTTGGTGGCAGTGGTGGGATTAGGCTGTTGGGCTGTATACAGGCGATACCTGGTACTTCAAAGCTAAATCACCTTTATGGTGGGCCAGGTGTGAAAATTTAAATGTGCGTTCCATCACCGTACCACAGTCCCCCCTGTTTCTAGGTTTCCGTCGATGGGTAATCAATGAAACAAAGAACTACACCTGTTCTGTATATTAGTTAAGTTGTTGAAACCTAAGTGCTCTTACGTAATGTCAATACAACAGAGTCAGATCCCGTTTTTTACGTGCCATTTGTGAACGAGGTAAGAATCGTAAAACTGTTGATATGTTGAGTATCTGTCAGAGAATCCTGTGTGACTTGGAATCTTAAGCAAAATAAAGCCTGTTTGTCATGTAGTACTGGAGTGGTGTGTGTCAATTTGGAGGAGCTGCAAGTCCTCCAGGGGGTTCACATATATACTGGCAGATTCATAAGTACTGTCCTTATAAGTACTACTTCTCATATATACTCCTTCTCAATAGCAAGCCAAAGTTTTCTCATATACGCCCTCCATGTAGGAAGCTAAGATACACTTTCCCTATAGGAAGCCAAAGTTTTGCCCTGTACACCTTCCATGTAGGAAGCTAAAATGTTGCCTTTATACCTTCTCTATATGAAGCCAAGATTTTGTCCTGTTTAACATCCCTGAAGGAAGCCACAATTTTGTTCAGTTCACCTTCCCTGAAGGAAGCCACAATTTTGTTCAGTTCACCTTCCCTGAAGGAAGCCACAATTTTGTTCAGTTCACCTTCCCTGAAGGAAGCCACAATTTTGTTCAGTTCACCTTCCCTGAAGGAAGCCACAATTTTGTTCAGTTCACCTTCCCTGAAGGAAGCCACAATTTTGTTCAGTTCACCTTCCCTGAAGGAAGCCACAATTTTGTTCAGTTCACCTTCCCTGTAGGAAACCAAAATTTTGTCCTTTACACCTTCTCTAAATGAAGCCAAGGTTTTGTGTTGTATACTGTCCCTGTAGGAAGTCAAGTTTTGCCCTGTACACCTTCCATGTAGGAAGCTAAGATTTTGTCTGGTATACTGTCCCTGAAGCAAGCAAAGGTTTTGCTCGGTTCACCTTCCCTGTAGGAAGCCAAGATTTTGTACACCTTCTCTATACAAAGCCAAGATTTTGTCCTGTATACCATCCCTGTATGAAGCCAAGATTTTGTCCTGTATACCATCCCTGTATGAAGCCAAGGTTTTGTCTTAAGTTGTACCCTTAGAAACAAAATAATCATTTTTGCATCACCAAGAAATAATGGCCATGAATCTGAAGGAGCTAAAGAGAAACAGATTGGTCTTTACTGTCTGGGTTGTGACATTCTATGCTTATTGCTTTTGGTTGTCTGCAATTGACTTCTTTTATGTGTTACTTATTGAAGAAGTCTTTAGCTCCCACTAGGAGTTGTGCAATAACATTATGAAATATACAAATGTGTCAAATTTGTAGCTGTATATTTGTGAAGTTATGTAGAGAGACTGCACTGATTTAAAGACGATGATATGTTGGCTGTAATTTGCTAAAGAATCAAAGAATAAGGTCATCTTGGTCCTTGACAAGAAAAACAAAGCCCTCGCTGTTAGTCGTAGTGTGAAGTATTTGTTAAAGTAACCCCAAAGTTTGAATGCGACTTGAGGATTTTCAGGGTTTGATCTTGGAGCCCTGATCCTTTGATGACGGACCGAGATAAGGTGCGAGCTGTCACCAGGGCTGACAAGGTGTAAGGCCGCAGGACGGACCGCCTGATACGTTTGGATGGGGGGATAACTCACTCTCTGGTGTGACCCCTGGCCTGGGTATAGAGCGGGTCTGTTAGTAGGGATTAGGGGGATCTAGAGTACAGGGACTTGATAATTAACCAGGTATTACATGCTAAAATGGCCTATTGATTTTGACCGTGACATACTCAAAGTTGTACACAGTTGTTCAGAGATTTCAAGTTCCGTGCTCTGTCAAATAGGCCTTGGTAGGATTAGACATCTCCACATTTGTTTGGGACTGTGCAGGGAAGTGACAGCCAGTTAATAATTGTGGGGCTGCTCTGAGTGACGGCCTGTCACCGACTTGATGGTCCCAAGCCCCCGACTTATTGTTAGACAATCTACCAAATGGAAATAGCTGTGTTAACCAAAGATTCAAAATGTCCAACTGCTGATTCTGTCGAGAGATCATTTACATAAATTTTGAGATATGAATTTGATAGAAGGAACATTAATGAATCTGTAAAGCTTCATGTTGAAGAGGTTGATATGCTAGATGGACAGGCGTTTTAACATGCCATGGTTCTGTTGCATTGCATATGCAATGACATGGCGAGAAGTTGATAAGGTGTAGAGCCTAGATATTATTGCTGCATGCTGGCAATTAACTACACATCTAAATCACAACAGAAGAAAATCAATCAGATGTTTTTGTCATTCCAATTTTCTTTTCTGTAACCTCTGAAGTCAAACTATGAACAGATAAGAATACTGCTGATTTAGTATCTATAGTTAAACAAACATTAAAACAGAATCATGTTGAGTCAGTATACAACATGAGTGTAAAAATGTCTTATTCTTCAGGTTCAAAAGATCATACAATCAAACCTGACTATAAAGTCCACCCAAGGGATCAAGAATAAAATGTCTTTAGAGCCAGGTGGTCTTTATACACATCAAAGTATGTTAAAATTGACCGTTTTAGACCCTGAGACAGCAGGTGGTCTTTATACACATCAAAGTATGTTAAAATTGACCGTTTTAGACCCTGAGACAGCAGGTGGTCTTTATACACATCAAAGTATGGTAAAATTGACCGTTTTAGACCCCGAGAAAGCAGGTGGTCTTTGACCGTTTTAGACCCTGAGAAAGCAGATGGTCTTTGACCATTTTAGACCCTGAGAAAGCAGCACAAAGTATGCTTTGACCATTTTAGACCCTGAGAAAGCAGGTGGTCTTTTGACATCAAGTATGTTAAATTTTAGACCCTGAGACAGCAGGTGGTCTTTGACCATTTAGACCCTGAGAAAGCAGATGGTCTTTGACCATTTTAGACCCTGAGAAAGCAGATGGCCTTTGACCATTTTAGACTCTGAGACAGCAGATGGTCTTTGACCATTTTAGACCCTGAGAAAGGAGGTGATCTTTGACCGTTTTAGACCCTGAGACAACAGATGGTCTTTGACCATTTTAGACCCTGAGAAAGGAGGTGGTCTTTGACCATTTTAGACCCTGAGACAGCAGATGGTCTTTGACCATTTTAGACCCTGAGACAGCAGATGGTCTTTGACCATTTTAGACCCTGAGAAAGGAGGTGATCTTTGACCGTTTTAGACCCTGAGACAGCAGATGGTCTTTGACCATTTTAGACCCTGAGAAAGGAGGTGATCTTTGACCGTTTTAGACCCTGAGAAAGCAGGTGGTCTTTGACCATTTTAGACCCTGAGAAAGCAGGTGGTCTTTGACCATTTTAGACCCTGAGACAGCAGGTGGTCTTTGACCATTTTAGACCCTGAGAAAGGAGGTGATCTTTGACCATTTTAGACCCTGAGACAGCAGATGGTCTTTGACCATTTTAGACCCTGAGACAGCAGATGGTCTTTGACCATTTTAGACCCTGAGAAAGGAGGTGATCTTTGACCGTTTTAGACCCTGAGACAGCAGATGGTCTTTGACCATTTTAGACCCTGAGAAAGGAGGTGATCTTTGACCGTTTTAGACCCTGAGAAAGCAGGTGGTCTTTGACCATTTTAGACCATGAGAAAGCATGTGGTCTTTGACCATTTTAGAGCCTGAGACAGCAGGTGGTCTTTGACCATTTTAGACCCTGAGAAAGCAGGTGGTCTTTGACCATTTTAGACCCTGAGACAGCAGGTGGTCTTTGACCATTTTAGACCCTGAGAAAGCAGGTGGTCTTTGACCATTTTAGACCCTGAGAAAGCAGGTGATCTTTGACCATTTTAGACCCCGAGAAAGCAGGTGGTCTTTGACCATTTTAGACCCTGAGACAGCAGGTGGTCTTTGACCATTTTAGACCCTGAGAAAGCAGGTGGTCTTTGACCATTTTAGACCCTGAGAAAGCAGGTGGTCTTTGACCATTTTAGACCCTGAGACAGCAGGTGGTCTTTGACCATTTTAGACCCTGAGAAAGCAGGTGGTCTTTGACCATTTTAGACCCTGAGACAGCAGGTGGTCTTTGACCATTTTAGACCCTGAGAAAGCAGGTGGTCTTTGACCATTTTAGACCCTGAGACAGCAGGTGGTCTTTGACCATTTTAGACCCTGAGAAAGCAGGTGGTCTTTGACCATTTTAGACCCTGAGACAGCAGGTGATCTTTGACCATTTTAGACCCTGAGAAAGGAGGTGATCTTTGACCGTTTTAGACCCTGAGAAAGCAGATGGTCTTTGACCATTTTAGACCCTGAGACAGCAGGTGGTCTTTGACCATTTTAGACCCTGAGACAGCAGGTGATCTTTGACCATTTTAGACCCTGAGAAAGGAGGTGATCTTTGACCGTTTTAGACCCTGAGAAAGCAGATGGTCTTTGACCATTTTAGACCCTGAGACAGCAGGTGGTCTTAGTCTATTTTAGACCCTGAGAAAGGAGGTGATCTTTGACCGTTTTAGACCCTGAGAAAGCAGATGGTCTTTGACCATTTTAGACCCTGAGACAGCAGGTGGTCTTAGTCTATTTTAGATCCTGAGAAAGCAGGTGGTCTTTGACCATTTAAGACCCTGAGACAGCAGGTGGTCTTTGACCATTTTAGACCCTGAGACAACAGGTGGTCTTTGACCATTTTAGACCCTGAGAAAGGAGGTGATCTTTGACCATTTTAGACCCTGAGACAGCAGATGGTCTTTGACCATTTTAGACCCTGAGACAACAGGTGGTCTTTGACCATTTTAGACCCTGAGAAAGGAGGTGATCTTTGACCATTTTAGACCCTGAGACAGCAGCAGGTGGTCTTTGACCATTTTAGACCCTGAGACAGCAGGTGGTCTTTGACCATTTTAGACCCTGAGACAGCAGGTGGTCTTTGACCATTTTAGACCTTGAGAAAGCAGGTGGTCTTTGACCATTTAAGACCCTGAGACAGCAGGTGGTCTTTGACCATTTTAGACCCTGAGACAGCAGGTGGTCTTTGACCATTTTAGACCCTGAGACAGCAGGTGGTCTTTGACCATTTTAGACCCTGAGACAGCAGGTGGTCTTTGACCATTTTAGACCCTGAGACAGCAGGTGGTCTTTGACCATTTTAGACCCTGAGAAAGCAGGTGGTCTTTAAACAGAGGTGGTTGCTGAGGCAGGTTTTACTGTAATACTTTTCAGATTTGATTTGAAATATATTTACAACTGTAGATCTTTCTAAAATATAGCAAACATCTTGGGACAAAGAAAATAATTTTATGAATAGTTTGTTATACACACATTACAGATACATTTTTGGAACCTTGGCAGAGGTGAAAAATTACGCTATAACCATGAATTCTTTGTAAGCATGCATTATAAACATATTTTACTATTCCCATGTCTGTTTGTTACGGAAGTGTATAAGGCTCAAGTACGAAAATATTTTTCAGGATAACGAAAATGTTTTATTTGGCGGCTGCCATATAATTGGCCATAAATAATTATCTGGCGGCTGCCACTAAATTTATCTGGTGGCCGCCACTTAATTTATCTGGCGGTGGCCGCCAGATAATTATTTTGCGGCCGCCAGACAAGTGTAAGCCAGAAATTTAAGTGGCGACAAATAAAACATTTTCGCTATCCTAAAAAATATTTTCGTATGTGAGCCTAATACGCTTCCGTAGTTTGTTGAGAATCAAAGTTTGTTGCATGTATTTTGAGGGAAATGTTATCTTACGGTAGCCATCTGAGGTATGCAAAATCAGGACTTGATTCAAAGTAGATAAATCCTATTGGATGTCGCATTACATAATTCAGAGTGATGGGGGATTTTTTCTGTAATGGACCCAGAGACAGAAAAGAATTGTTACAATGCAAATTACTGACTACATTGTCAGTTGAAAATTGAATTTGTAACTTTCTTTTTCAATTTTGATAGACAGAAAAGACTTTAATATGGAAATAGCTGAACATTTTTGTGCTGAAATTTAATTATTGGATTTTTCTTTCCAGAGCAGAGAAGAAAGTGTGTGTTGGACGGCCAGACACCTTGTTGTCCGATCTGTGGCATCACACTGAGGCCTGGCGAGGTCGACGCCCACTTTAACCTCGAACTTGACAAACTCAACCGGTTTGCAAGGTAAGACTGAATCTTAAATTTTCCATATACGTAACTTCACTGATAAACTTTAATATATGTGTTATCTGAAATAGAATTGTAATTCTTGATTAATGACTAATGACAACAGGGTCATGGTCAGACTTCTGTGTTCCAGTGAAATGGACAGAAATATAAAATAAAGTGTATCTTTCAGTGAGATAGCACTATATTTTATCCTGTCTATAAATGCCACCCAAGGGACCAAGAAAAATTATCTTTATAGTCAAGTGATCTTTATACACAGGTCAAATTGTATTGAAATAGACCATTTAGGACCCCAAGAAAGTGGTCTTATTTATAATCAGGTGGTCTTTAGACAGATGGTCACTAAGACATGATTTACTGTACAGAGAATGCAACCTCAATATCACAAGGAGACACAACATTGCAGTCTCCAAATACACTGACTGTTGTTAAAAAAGTATTAATACAAGAGAATTACATTTAAATTTTGTCAATTTTACAGAACAATATCATGTACAGAACAGAAGACCTCTTATCAATAAAAGTGTCTGTTTCCCTAATTTAAATATGTAAACTAAAGGACACCCATGAATATAAGTGTTGTAATGGACATGACGTTAACAGTGGCGATACTGACATATAAGTACTGATATGTAGGTAGTCCTAGACAGGTGCTCCCCTATACACTGACATATAGGTACTGATATGTAGGTAGTCCTAGACAGGTGCTCCCCTATACACTGACATATAGGTACTGATATGTAGGTAGTCCTAGACAGGTGCTCCCCTATACACTGACATATAGGTACTGATATGTAGGTAGTCCTAGACAGGTGCTCCCCTATACACTGACATATAGGTACTGATATGTAGGTAGTCCTAGACAGGTGCTCTCCTATACACTGACATATAGGTACTGATATGTAGGTAGTCCTAGACAGGTGCTCCCCTATACACTGACATATAGGTACTGATATGTAGGTTGTCCTAGACAGGTGCTCCCCTATACACTGACATATAGGTACTGATATGTAGGTTGTCCTAGACAGGTGCTCCCCTATACACTGATATATAGGTACTGATATGTAGGTTGTCCTAGACAGGTGCTCCCCTATACACTGACATATAGGTACTGATATGTAGGTAGTCCTAGACAGGTGCTCTCCTATACATTCCTAACAAATTAATTAGAGCCGCAGATAACTACTGTATACACTGTCTGAATCTGTAATAATCACCAGCTGTGAATTTTAGTTGGTTCTACTCAATAAAATATTCTCCTGCTTCTCAAGTTTCTAAATAATTATCACTTAGAAATGTGATTTAGAATTCAATGGAGTACAGTATGTGAAGGTATGACACATAGGGAAGCTAAGTACCTAGAAAACACGGTCTATGATTGTAATACAACGACCACAGAGTGGGAATCGACATTATTGTATCTTTATGTTGGTTGGTGTGTGTTAGGAACAATCAGAAATATGTTAGGATCACTTAAGTTGTTGTATTCCTTTGTGGAAAATCATATAAAATGAATCAAAATCACTTTTCTTTTGGCTCTGTGACTTTAAACGAGATAAAGAGAAAAAGAAAATCAAAATGTGTATTAAATTGTTTTTTCTCTCTACAAAAAATCAATACGGTAGTTTATTTTCTATTTGTAAGCTATGATTTCTGTATTAGAATGGGTTTTTTGAGATGAAACAGATGCGCTTTGCTGTACCACTGTTTTGTCTGGTATAAACCCACCAATGGATTTTAATATTGGGTTCATATCAGCTCTTGGACTCAAAGCATATTTAGCTTGAATAACTGTAATTGTAAAATTTTAAAAGAAAAATATAGGAAAATCGATATGGATAAAAACTGTTATGTTAACTTAGATTGTTTGAAAATTTCACAATTGTTGATAATATCAATTACTTCTCAAGAATATCATAAAAAAACATAGATAAAACATGGTTGTATGAGTAAGTCGTCACGTATAAGATGTACGATCGTGCCGAGGGTGGGTGATAACACATGTATAGCCAATAAAACAGCAAGTCGGTGCCTTTCTCAGCTAGTTATTACTGTCGTAACAGTACTTTATACAACTTATATGCATATTATTTCATTGATATTCAATAAGCAGAAGAGAAGTGGCACGGAAGACCTGCACTATCAAACATTCTATCCCACTTGGTATATTGCCGTAAATTAATTTCTATTTCGTCATTGATAACTGTCGAATTCTGTCAGAAATTTGATTAGAATGTATTTTGTGATTATGCCTGGAAGAATTGTAATGTTTATCTAGATTTAGTTGACAATGCTGCGAGTCTGATTGGTAATGAATGTTTGCGTGTGATGTTTTGTACTTTTCTCTACAGATTGCCTGATAGGTTTCTCAGGTTTGCCATTGTCGGCTTTCAATCACAGCCATTGTTTAATCTAGTTTGTACTTTACAATATCTACTGTTACTCTTGTTGGCAGAAATGAAAATTTATCTGTCATAATGGTTTTGGTTTGTTTTGTACAGATAAATCTATATTGAAAATTAAATGCCTATTATACGGAATATGATATCCCAGATATGGATGGAGAGTGGTAGCTTCAATAGTTTTAGGAATGAGTTGTAGAGAAAACCAATTATTGGGGGGAGATGGATTAAAACCCAAAGAAAACTAGTTTTGATTAGTATCATTACAATTAAAACTTCTGTTCATATTGAAATGTTAATATGGAGTAATCGATGACCCTTAAATATGATTGTCCTTATTGCATGATTGTGAAAGGTAGCTTAATCATAGGGATCTTATTTTGGGTAGGGGACGATATTCCAGTTTTAAGACCCAGGGGAAGACCCAGGGGACCTGAAACTGTTGGGGGGGGGGGGGGGGGGAGTGGAAATTAAGGGTGATATTGAAGTGAACTTGATCAGGTTCATTACCCATGCCAATAAGTCTTGGGGCTTGGAGCTACATGACCCAGGGGTTTGAAACTGATGGGTTAGTTTTGGGAGTAGGTATACCTACATTATTGTGATGTACATAGACCAGCTTTATGACCCAGGGGACATGGAACTTTGTTAGATGGGGTTTGAGGGTAGGAGGTGATGTCAGGATTTATTTAGATCAGCTTCAAAACCTTACAGGGCACATGAAACTTTTGGGGAAGGGAAAGGATAATGCTAGGATGTACTTGGACCATGAGCTTTATAACCCAGGGGTTAGGAAACTTTCATGTGGGATTTAAATTTGTGACCCAGGGTGACATGAACGGTGGAGCAGGGTTTGGGGGTAGAATGTTTATTAACACTCGCTTAGGGAACTTATTAACTGTGTTCTGTGGGTCCAGTGGTATCTATGATTAAAGGATCGTACCAGGGGTTGGAGGGGACACATTCGGCCGTATTAGTACCACTCAACTGACAGCCAAAGAAAGACGCTCATCCATATTTGCGGTTAACCAGTGTTCCTAACAAGTTCATTTACAGAATTGGATTGTAATCAAATTTTGAAAAGCTAGAGGTCCTCTAATTCTCCATTTGTCACAGGCTAATTAGATCTGGGGCACACAATCAAATGATTACTAGGCAAGTTAACACAGTAAGTGGTTTATATGTTGGTCCACACTCGTCACTCGGCAATGCCTTTTAAGGGCTTGCTTTGTTAATTACACTCATACGATGAGTTTTTCACCAAGTCATATTACTACAGTTTGACAGAAAGAAATACTTGTTGACAAATTGTTTTGCTAGAAAATTGAGTTACTCCTGCATTTTTTGCGAGTGGACTGAGGTCCCTGCTGTCTGGATGGCCGCTAATGTTGTTAGTATCCAAAAAATGGTATCGTGGACAAAAAAGAAAAATGACATCTGGTTTGGAGCTAGCTAATAAACCTTTGAAATTGTATAGAGATAGTTGAACTTTGTGTGAAAATTGAGAAGTGGAATAGAAAAGGTGGCTATTTTAATGTCGGTAGTGATACTTATTACGTCTGGTAAAGGAGGAATCGTCACAAAAGTACTTTGGAAGTCATTTTTATCCTGGTAATCCTGGAATTGTCTTGTCGCTCTCCTGTGCTGGAGGAGAGAAAATTGCGGTTTTTGTTGCTATGTTATGGTGCCCTGTTGTTATGGTATCTATTCAATTGGTCCCTAAAGGTTGGTTTGTAACAAAAACTTGTTTTATTATTTATTTCTCGACATAACCCAAAAAACACAGACAAAACACAGACATATTCTAACAGTAGATAACTATAATGTACAGTCTTATCTATGAGGAAGTGTTTTGACCTCTAAAATCTTACAATAACTTGATCAGATATTGGTAGTTACCCAATGTTAATCCTTTACTGATCATTGTTGTATAACCAATATTTTAAAACATTTACATCTAATGCTAAGGACCAAGTTTATTGCCAATACATAGCCCCTACTGCGCTTGATATAAACTCACTGTTTGTAATAGAAATCTGAATAAAATATTTCTCTGAAAATATCAGGTTACCTGCAGGATATACTACCGTATATATAGCTAGTGTTGGTTCTGCATGTGGCTGGAGACCATCAAAATATAGTAAAGACCACCAAAATAATGATATTAGTATCAATAGGTCCTAGCTAATTCTATCAGATTGGATCAAATAGATGAAGACATAATTTTTAAACAAGAATGAATGTAAACAGTTACAATAATCAAGGTTTCATTCAAATATTTTTCGTTCTTGCTTTATATTGAAACTTCATTGAAAGAAAATAACTTGATGAAAAATTATGGTACCACTACAATTTATTATCTTCTAATCCTGCTGGCCACGAAATAAAATGAGTTGGTATCAACCCCTGGTTACTGTATCAAACACATGACGTAACATACAATACCTACCAACAAGGGCAGATAACTCTGTAATAGTCAAATACAGAATAGAGTTTAGTGAGACATCCCAGTTACCAGGTAGAGGAAACAAGGACTGTGTAATATTCATGCACCTCTTGAACATAAAATCCGGAATATCAATAAAATGGCGAGTGTCACCATCTGTCATCGCCCTCAACACGAGACACTCGAGTCATATTTGTATGGCGGTTATTGAGTGATAGCTACAACTCAGTTACTAAACAAAGACAACCAGATTAAGGCCCAAGATTTGTATTACTAGCCTTTTCAATATATTTAATTTATTGCTTTTATTAGCCACTACTTTCTAGATTTTAATGCAGATCCTTTCTACTGACATAACAGTAAGCTGTCATGTTAATATCATTATATATATTGTTTTGTCGTTTGATTTACTCAAAAGTTATTGATATAATTGATTCTTTATAAAAAGAGATTTCAAATCTCCCATCTTTTATAAACAGATGAAACCTGCCTCCTTAAATTCCAAATTCCAAATTGTGCTGCCTGTGATAGTTCAAACCTGTGCCCTGTTATGAAGCCTATTTACCTAAACAGACAAACCCTTCCCCTTAACAAAGATGAACCCTGCCCTTTCAAAATTCTCTGAATTGTATAGAGAACACTGCCTCTTAGACTCCCTCTCCTATTTAGAGATAAACCTAATCTCCTAAACTCTTAAAAGAGAGTTGAGATAGACACTGTTCCTTAAAAGATGCAACATAGCTGTCCTCTGCTCCATGTAAAGAGACAAACCCTATTCCTTGTTGGAGATGACCAACAGAATGAAATAAAGCCCAGTATCCTGTGTTTCACAATAGGCCTTGGTCCCTAAAAATACAAACCTCGCCCCCAAAAGCAAACATATATACTTTGTCTCCTTAAGCTTAAATCAAGTGAGTCAGTCGTCCTATATATAATGACAGATTTAGTAACTTTCTCACTAAGAGAAAGAAACCCATTTTACCTATATCATTTGAAATTTATTTTCTTTGTTTTTATAGATGTGGAAGAAAATCAAGAGACACAACTCCCCAAGGTCGAAAGGTGAGTTAAGTTTTGATATTTTTGCATATATGTTTCATAGAGTGCACTTCAAAGAAAGGTAATGATGCTTGCCTTTGTTAAAGATGAGGATTTTGTTTTGTTACCTTAACATTTGTTGATATCACATTTGAGACACTGGTGTTACATTAATGTTATTTACGGCTTTATGGCCGTACAGATAAGTGTACATTGTGTGGTCCTCTACATGTCACATTTCTGTTATTAGAATATTTATGGTAGTCCTCCCGACCACCTTACCTGTTCATCTTGACTGAGGACACAAGACACATTCGTGGCATTGCCGTTATCAGTTTTCATTCCTTTTTGATGAACTGTTTATTTATCATAAAATTACGCAATTTAGGCTGATTACTTGACAATAACTAGTTTGACTGGGGATAATGTTGCCACTTATCTGAATCAAGTATCTGTTTAAGGATAAAGCACAATACGATCTGGACATACATCAAAGACTTCAGACCACTTTTACCACCTCCTGCAGCAATGGGCTGCAGCTACTTGGAAAGTAGTGATCAGATTTTTATGTCCATTTTATTTGATTATAAAACCTACATGTGCGGATGTGATGTTTTAAGTATCAGACATTGAAGTTTATAGGGCTAAAACAGGTCATTTAACATGGTTTAAGTTTGGGATGGCGATAGAAATAGATTAGCTGGGGACAACTTTAAACCTACTCAAAACCGTCAAAGTTTCACAACTGTCGTCAGCTTGCCTTTAGGCCCGTAATGATACTGTTGACTATCCTCCAATTACACTTCTCACATCACAAAGAAATATGCAGTTTGGAGTTTCGCTTTGAAAAGTTTTGTCAAGTTGTGTCACAACTCAACTCGTTACTCATCAGTTCGGTGTCTTCCTCCAATCACGTTTGTGTCAGGTCGTATTAACTGGTTATATGGATGGCTGTAACACGATAGTTTACGACTTGTTGAAAGTGTTCAACTTGCCCCTGTCCTTCTGTGGGAGTTAGTCGATGTATTACGAGTGTATCTCACCACCGGATATGTTTACTTGTAGTTTATCAAAGGCAGTCTGGTATTTAAACTTCATCATTGTCTTCCCCAACATTGTATAACATACCCAGTACATCATATATAACGAATTCCTAAACGACAAAAAATGAATAAAAGATAAAGAATCCACACCTGATCTACATTTTCTCTGGGAGGTAAGATTCCGCGAAACGGAGTATTGAGTTAAACTGTAATAAAAACATGTTAAATAATTACGGCGATAGAAACGGGTGTGATGACAGGATAATATTACGGGTAGTCTGTAATCCCACCACGACTTTGGTCAATCTCGACAGCTTCAACAGTTGCAGTCTAATATGTTGATTGAATTTAAATACAGCCCCGATACAGAGGAGTAATCCAAGCCACCTCTTAATGTTACACATATGAAGGGAAACCGCCGGCCAACATGTGGCGTTCCTTTAAATTGTACTTTCAAATTCAGTCCCTGGAGGTATAAAAATGAAATTTGGAATTGAATGAACTTGCTGTATAGTAGGAAAGTTCTTTGTGCAATTGTTTACTTGGCATTGTAATGATAAGTGAATAAATGACATCTATTGCAGAGTCACATAACCATATTTTCAGTTCAGTAAAATACAATTTGTTCATTTGAAGTATAGAATTGACAAAAGTCTGACTTGCCAAAAAATAAATACTGCTATAAAGTACTGGTAATTTGGATGTGTACTGTCTACTGGATAGCACGGTACTGCTGAAACAAGTACCTGTTTAAGCGATTTTTTTTCTCCATCAGCGACTCTCACATTAACTACTCTCTGATCCACTCAATTACTTAGGCCTATGGTTGAGTCATTTGGTCTGCTGACAGAGACAAATCGGAGTCTGATGGTCAAGGCCTTGTCTAACAGTAGATTTTATCATGTCCTGCCAAGTCACGTCATGTGGTCATTTCATAAATAATGTAACACACATTGTTGTAATAATCACATTCTGTCCTCACATTAACTCTGAAGAAACAATATTTAAAATGAATATCTAACAGAGTATGGTTATTATAATAAATGGAAATAGACTGTTAACTACCTGAAATGAATTTATCCAACCCCTCCTCCAAAAAAAAAAAAAATAATGATAATTTGCCACAAAACATTTTGACTTTATGATAAGAAATTTTTTGTATTGATAGACTTGTGGCATATCAATTTATTTAAACCATAAATAGAAATAGAAACCTACTACAGGGGTAAGAAGTTTATGGAAAAAAATCAGAAGACGTACAGAAAATGAAGATGACCAACTATCCTGAGCTTGTAGCGATTGAATATTACCTTTTAATATAAACCATTAATAGATGTAATACTGGTATTAGCATTCAGCTACTTGCACAATCATCTCTTATCAATATATGTTGATTAAAAAACACCCAATTTATTGAATACGTTGTATGCACATTAATAAGCTCTGATTATGTTTTGTATATATGTATTAATTTTCATAATTATTGACATCTTCAAAATTGTTTTTAATTTCAAACAAATTTTAATTTGTGATGAATTATAGTCGCTGCCATCTCCCTCCGGACGACGAGGAAAAGACTCCCCATCCATGGAGGTAGCCTCACAGTCCCGATTTGATGTAAGTGTTACGACTGTTATGTAATTTTACATAGAATTTTTGACATTTAAATGAAAACATTATCGTCGTTTAAGATGTTAGTAGAACATTTTCCATGTTTTAATGTGATCAGCTTTAGATTCATGATCTACTGAAAATCCCTTCATTTTCATGAGATACAATTTTTTGTGTAATTTACATGTTATATGACTGTTTGTATGAACATAAATATATGAATGCATGATTCTAGTGTTATATTGATGATCAACAATAATCGAATAACTACTAGATTATCCTCAACAAATCTGATAATCAATTAAAAATTTTATAATCGATTAATCAGGTAAATATTAGAACTTATTGTGATTTTAACGATTTTCAAATAAAAAACACAAAACAAATTAAAGTGTGAATGCCTCCATACATTTCTCCATAAGAACAGTTTTCACCATTTATAGTCAAAAACTTGTAAGAAAAATATTCAAAATTCTCTTCACTGCTTACAATGAAGACAAAAATAGTCATAGGTAAATAGACAATATGACGACAAAATTGAGCCGACCATTTTGTGCGATTATCAGATCGGATGGGTCATCAAATTCCAACCGATGATCGATTGTCATTTTTAGTCGATTATATAACGCTTCATGATTGCCAATAAGAGGCTGTGATCCTGAATTTTTATATTCACAAATATATTAAAAATTGCAAAATCTTTTATACCAAAAAAAATAAGTGGCAGTATTTTTTTGACCATGGTCAGATATACTAAACTTTGGAGAACACCACTGAATGCCGTTTTGAAAGAGAAGAAAATACTTGTGATAATGAATAATAGACATTCTACTTGTGTTAATTAAGTGTTAATTACACAAATTAATTGTTTTGTGTTATTGTCAGTTGATTTATGCTTCTACTGAAATGATTGAATTTTAGAGGCTATTTTAAATCCATGTCATCTCTGAAAATTTGACTGATGATAAGGACTGAATTGCAATTGATGTTTGAATGTGTACACGTAAGAAGAATTAAAAAAGACAATGTCAAAATATTTCTTACACAAAGGATTCATTTCTTTGTTCAGAACTAATAATATCAATATTTTTTACTATATTTCATAGATGACATTAAAATTTTTCTAAAACATCTGTTTTAGTGCATGTCATCCTGATCACTTTAAAACAAAAGGAGCAGATAAGGTCAACTGTAATTGGAAACTTGAAAAGTGCCTGTCCTATACCCCGCCTATACACTCATAAATAGCCATCTTACTCTATCATGTACATCTCTAATCTCTAGTCCAATTACATTTCAACCGTTTTCATGTGCCCCTGGTCGAGCTTTCTCCTAGTTCTGGTGCCACTTAACTTTCGGAGCAGGTGCTCTGTCTTCCAACTAGGCAGCAAATTAAGTCAACACCATTTTTTTTAATTCAACACTTCTCAATTATTTTCAGTTTTATAAGCTTTAACATATGTACCATGGACAAAGCATCAGAGCTATTCTCCTGATTTACCATTAAACTGAGATAAAGATTTTCCCTTTACATATCAATTATTGAACAGAACATTTATAGCGTATCGTTTAATGGGTGTCGGCCTATACTGATAGAGACTCATTCGCACTAGACTCTTAAGGGGACCATCACGAGGGATCTTAGAATTTGAGAAAAAAGTTAAATTGTCACATTAAACATTGAATATAGACTTGGCCGCAGATGTGCTTTGGTAGGCACGGAGTAAAATAAGTGACCAAAGGATTCCTCTCCAGCATTCACTCAAATTACGCAATTCAATTCAGATTCGAGTTACGTTTTATCTGTCTCTATCTCAATGGAAAGAAAGTCTAGAGGGATTTGTTGCGATGGACGTAAGGCCAATTACTCACCGATAGTGTTTCAAGGTAGTGCCAAAGGGTACGATGTCTCAGACTTTAACCGACGTGAAATCCTACTGGAGATTTTCACGGATTTTATACAATAATAATAATAACTATTGATTCAGGAAGCTGTTTGCCATTTTAACACTGTATTAATAGAAAGCATAATGAAAGTTCTTTTCACGGAATGTTAAATTAGATGTTCGGTGAGACCGAACCCTTGTGCATAGAGTCGATGTTTACCAGGGATAGAAATCCGTTGTTCATTTCACAATTACTTTTTTCCAATATCACTTAATAAAACCAGAGCTGAATGAGAAGGTGGGGGTTAAATAAAGTGTCCTCAGGAAGGAGGTATGCAATACAGTGCACTGTTAATTCGATATGCTCACTCCACTCGGGCGGTAGAGCTCTCCTCTAAATAATCATACCCTGCGCTATATGGTTAGTGTCACTCTGAGAAAGTAATAATTATTTCGAGAAATATACCAGGTGCGAAAGTTAAGGGAGCCTGTTATAGTACCAACAGAGTGCCGGGGAGGGTGACTGACAAAAGACACAATTGAGAATTATTTATTGGAAAGCAATGAGCGATTGTTAAGGTAAACATGGCGTGTATATTGTATTGTAAGTGTGTTTGTTTTTTGGCTGAGATAATGACAAGCTGGGACACTGATGTAATTTCTAAATCCTCTGAGCTCGGGGAACGGTCTGTTGTGACCATATAGCACGGCCATCAATTCCATGTTCAATCTGCCAATTAGTGCTTCCATTTTACTCTTTATAGCTCCTCGTTCCAAATTATTGGAAAAAATATTTGCAATTTTTTTTGTTTATTCAATTTAGTATCAATGATTTATAATAATGCAGTGTTTCTCTCCTATTGGAGGGGACATAGGGGAGGTGAAGATTTGGTGACGGAATTTAAAATTACATTTTAGGAGATAAAGAAAAGTCTGAGAAAAAAGAAATAAGTCTACAATTTGTCATGAAATTTTGGAGGGAAATGGGGATCTCACAAATTTTAGCAAAAAATAAAAACTTTTGTATTTTACTGATTTTATTTTTGAGGATTTTTTCTTTCTTGTTTGAAGCCTAAAAATCTGTGATTAGATTATCGATATGATTTGTGTGGACACCCCGATTATTAGTGCTCGATCACGATCAATTATCAAGTTAATTACCAAACCTAGCATACAAATATCCCCTTAATTTGGAGAAAAACCGACAAAGTGTAGTATCTAGAGGTCATGTTTTAAAGCTTTGTTACCAAGCCCTTCAACTGTATAGATGATCATGTATGAAAGTCAGACAGAATATTTTAAATGTTTATACAAAGGGAATAAAGCCTGTCTGACAAAACGGAGGCTTTTTTGACCGAGAATAATCTGCAGTTAAACGCTGTGGTCAGGATTCTGGTGGCAGAATAAGGGGGATAAGGAGAGGAAGGCAAGAAATTGTTAGCAGGGTGTCCTGTTGTCAGGGGACATCAAATACTCATGTGTTATCACAGAATAGGATTAAGTGTTAAGTAGCGGCATGAGTAGGCTCCAAAGTTTTTCTTCATTACTGATTACATGCATTAGGGGCTCGGCCAAGTAGTGGAATGGGTAGCTGATAATTTCATAATGAAGAAATATGCCCTGTCTGGATGGTGTAAAATGAAAGTGATCGGTGGCGGAATCGACTGATAAGTCCTTGTCAATAATCACCAAGTAATTTGCTGTATCGGCCCACTTTTGAAGGTAATTAGTTGGGTTTTGATAGGGTATAATCCAAGATTTGTCAGCATTCCGTATGATAATAGACTGTTGTTGTTACATCAATGTTATAGGTACACATACAAAGTATGATAACTCCCTGCGGATTAGATGATACAACATTAAAGGGTTTCCACCGCCATATACTATGTCAAATAAAATTCCTCCCAGCTTATTCTGCTAGCTTTTGATACAAAATTGAATTACTCATGAATTAAGTGAAATAAATAAAAGTGCCTTTACTCGGATGAAAAAAGATATATGGAATTCCTTCTGCTGGTAGAACACTGTTTGTCACGTCTTCTCAATTTAATGGCATTAAAAGTACCTTTGCACTTTGTGATTGAGATTTAAAAACTTTGAACTTGAGATGTAATGTGAAAGTAAAAAATTCTAGCATTCGAACAGACTTCTCAAGTAGAAATTAAAAACTTTGATTTATTAAAGTGCATTTGCATTTATTTTAAGTGTGAGATCAATTTTCAGGTGTATTTTAGCAAATTGGTTTCTTTTTTCCAATTTAAAAAAATTCAAAGATTATAATATAAATCCTTGTAGAGAGATTATTGGATAGTTAAGGGGATATTTATAAGGGCAGATAATCCAGACTGTATCCCTTGGATAAGGATTATTAGAATTTGTTTAATTCTGGTTATATAATATGAACAACATCAACTAAGATTTTACTGTTTATTTACATACCAAGTAGATATGTAATCGATAGATGTCACAAAAACTTCTTTTTTTTTACAAAAGGAGGGGTCTTAGCAGCCTATTGGTTTGTAAATTTAATCTGTTCATTTATTACAGAAAAAAATTTAATTAATTATGAAAAATAAGTTAAAATTAAATTAAATCCAAGGTTACTAGGTGACAAGACAAGAAATTCAGGTTTTTTTTTCCTTTGGGATTTTTTTTTTTATTTACCTAATTTTGGAAAGATCATTATGAAATGGAGAAGGAATTCCATAAAGTTATTTTGAAAAAAAATCATTGGAAATGACCCCCAAAAATCCAAAGATTTTTTCTTCTAACATTCAGTGTGCAATTTACTAAATACAAATGTATCAAGTTGTCAATATTTGATATTTCAAGGCTATAATATTAATATAACTGCATAAGTGTATTGAATTGGATTAAACAAGTCTTTCTTAGAATTAAATTCTCGGCAAGATTTTACATGAAAAAATATTAGAAAAGTCAAGATGATTTTTCTGAATTAATTTTTTTTTAATGCTCTCTTTCTTATTGCAAAATACACTTGAAATTCATACTTTGTACCTTATCACAGTCATCTTGTCAGAATACAGACAGATGGACAGACTAATGGTTTTAGGTGATATTGTCAGTGAGTGACTTACTCAGATTGTTAGGAGCAACAACGACACGGAACAACTCGGGACCAGGGGAGGAAATGGAGCAAAGCTCCATTCATTTAAGGTCATTACGTTAATTGACCCATGAATGCCCACTGTAGAAACAAAATGAAGACAAATTTTTCTGTAAACAATTTGTACGACTGTTGAGACAGTGTCTTGTAGAAGCGGGGATGGCTGAGCACAGTGATGACTGGTTCAGATGGTCACCGCGGATACCAGAGCTGGGGTATTCATTTTCACCGTATACTTGAACGTTTTGACAGGTGAATGTATCATCTTGTCCCGAAGTACTCAACCAACACTGATGTTTTGTGTTTTCAATTTCAAAATTGGTATTGATAATTACTTCTTTTGTGAGTGCAGCAAGTTTTTCTCCCCAATCTGTCATTTAGGTGTGAACAAATATGGCCGCTCAATATTCTCTTATTGTGTTCTGTCAGGTAGGGTTGTACATTATCTCATTAATTAGGCGCTGGCGATTGGTACAGACTCATTACCAGTACGGCTGACCAAAATAGGTGGCGGAGTAATTTATACTCGCCATAAATTTGTAGTGTTAATTACATATATTTACCAGTATTGTACATGCATCACATATTGACAATAGCCGGTTAACCCCACAAAGTACCAGTCCTTTATGTCAAAAGACCAGTCCTTGTCAAATTGATTCTTGTCGTGATCTGTGGCACCTTGAGACGAATACTTAGTAGACCGACTTCTCTATGACATACAATACTCGGGAATACTTACTTCACACTTTAGCAGAATGTTTTTTTAATTATCTGTAAAATAATATTTGGCAATTAGAGTCAAGTTTAAAAGAAATTACAAAATTGATTATTTTCAGTAAACAAGTTCTTTGTATTTGCTTTGATGTACAAAAGCATTTTTTATGTATTACAATACAATAGAATTTAAATAATTTTGGACAATCTTATCATGTCAAGGGAGACAACTCCAAAGGTATTGTGGGGCAACTTTAATAAAAAAAAATCTGTAGATTCTTTTATCCTTAATTCTTTTGATGCTGTCTGCTTTTGTAATTAGCTAGAGTTAAAAAGAAATAACATTTTTTAACATCTCAGGCAGAAAAATGCTGATTAAATTATACACCTATTGTAGCCTGTTTCATGGTTAAAAAAAACCCCAAAAAACAAAAAAAAAACCGTTTCATGTCAACAAAGCTGGTGTATGTTGTAAGAACTTAATACATGATGTAATAGATAGAGGTATATTGTATCTAGTAACATTGAAGAACTTATTTGGTGGTCTCTGTGGTGGCAACTATCACAACTCCTCCAAACACCATGGATTCATTATATTTAATTCTTTAAAATTAATCTTATTGATATAAAAGAAATGTATTAATTACCGCAATCAGATTTCATTTCTGTAATAAAATTGCCAATTCATGTACTTTAAGTCTGATAATGTTAAAAAATTCTTTCAGTGCTAGTACATTAATTGATAATCAACTTGTAAGGCATATATATCACAGTTTTCACCTCCAAATTGGCGGTTCAAATTTTTTTTTATTTTTGAAAATTGTCTTTTAAATACATCTGTTGCTTTAAGAAGTGAAATAAAAGCTTTGAAAAAAAGTGATTTAGTATGATAAGTGAAACTTGACCTCAGGATCGGGTTCGTCACATCAGTCGGAGTTACGCAATGGTGCAGTCAGTCCGTTCAAAGTGGGGTGTGTATCGGATTATACTTATAGGTTTAGTATGGCAACATTTTTTTTCTCTTATCATGCATGTCATCTCAGGTTCATCTTTGATCTATGCAGGTACCTGGGTCCTGTAAGATTTTCACCCATTTATTTTCAGAGTCGTCAGTAGATTTAATCTGGTTGACAATATCACGGAAACGTCTTTGTTTGGTATCTGCCATGAACTGCGACAACTGAAATGTCACATGTCTTGGAGTATAATCTGCCCATGGCTGTTTTTTTGTTCCTGTAGAGTTTCTCAAATTAAAACGAAAGATGAGCCTAGCTGTCTTTTAAAGTACAAATTCTATGGCATTCTCTGAGGTGTGTGTGATTATTTTTTTACGAGCATTAAACGATTATGTGTAATTATAGCGTCATTTGTCTTGTATAATTAGTGTCTTGTCGGCTAGGGATTTACAGAGTCATGACGGTATAGCCAGGAAATCTTAGATTGTTAAGATGAAGCTTAGTTAAGAGGATTGTTTATGATGAAAGGTTCAAGTTGACCGCCCTCTACCTGTAGCTTAATCTTAACCCTTCATAGCAATGGACCCAGCCAATCAGATCTCAAGTCTCTGCGGTTTTTGAGTTTACTTATATAATGTAGAAATCAACTGATCATGAGTATTATCAGTCGTACCATCATATTTTTTCTGCGTGTAGGTAGTCAGGAGATATTCTTAATTAATTTGTAATTAAAGAAGTTCAGTAATCCAAGATAACATCAAAAAATTATCACTTCTTTTGAAGAATTCTATTTGCGTTTTTTGGATAATAGATTTTTAAATACTGAAGTCTATTGATTGATATAAGATAACTGTCCAATGTCCACACAGGCAGTTGGTAGTGTGGGTATGAGAGGTATCTGCTCGTTACTAATGACTTATGTACTGGTACAGGTAATCCCAGATATACTCCTACAGGTAAACATATCTACCTGTCCTCTCAGGTAGACTCTGGTGACGGACATTTCGTCCTTTATTTGGTATCCTGACAACATTATTTGTCAATATTTTAAAGAATGTTTATGAATGGATATTTTTCCACAGTGTAGGAAAAAAAGTTATAATTCTCTTTAGAAGGAATTCAGAAAGTTAAATATATATATACTCAAACTAAATTCAAGAGGAGCTACACATTTATTTTGAGGAATTGCCATTTTGGTCTAGATAAGGACAATTGACTTCTAAACAATTTGTTGCTAGTTTTGGCAAGAGTTATGTGTAATATCAAAAAATACAAATTTTAAGCTATATTTATGTCTAAATGGCAGCTCCGACTGGTATTATTATTTTTGTGAGATGATGATGTCATTACGAAAAAAGTTCTGAACTGTGACTGGAGGGAAAGAAATGTATGTAACAGAAAGTATATACTTTACCCAGATCCAAACATGTTCAATCTTAATTATAATGATTTTGTTCTCTTCTTTTAAAAAATTGGGATTGGACTCGGGTCAGTTATTGGTGACCAGGTAGCTCAATTAGTAGGGCATTGAATAGTGTTCAGAGGTCGCGGGTTTGAACCCCAGTCCTGTCACTATATTTTCTCCTCTTCTGTTACAACAAGAATTTTTGTTTAACTGGGATGAAGCAAGTCCTTGTATTCAAATTAAAACATGTGAAGTTTCAATGAAGAATTTTATGTAAACATGTAGCTAAAATTATATCCCAGTACCCAAACCCAAGCATGAGCTAAACTTGTTGAATCTATAGCGTAACTGCAGTGTCTAAGTAAAAAACAGTTAGGGTGTACATCTGTATGGTAATTATAGGACTGTAATCTGGAGAACAGTACTAATGTTTCTTATGATCTTCGGTCTGAAATCCTCGATGTAAGAACTGAATACATGGAGCTGTTTGTAACTGGAACCTTTGGGGACATACAGTAATGAAAAATTACGATACGACGGTCATTAGTGTATTGTAAGGACATAAAGTTGCTTCCTAAAATTAATATATATAAGGATAATGATATCGCTAAGATCTCCACTCAAAAGGCACTATTACTTGTGATCTGAAGGCTAACATATAGGCCTTTTAACTTAATACACATGTAGAGGTAACTGAAACGTTTGGTGATACAGTAATGCCTATTTAGCACGTATCGGGCATTGTGTGTGTCGGGTGGTTGTGGCCTATGACTTATGGCCGGTGTGATACGTTATCTCCACCATATTGTCTTGTCACGGTAACTGAGACAGTCCTTTTTGGCAGTATATACCGTCCTGAACCTGTGAAAATGTCAACCGCCTTTTCAGCAGAAATTGCCTGTAGAAAACAAGCATTGTTCAGAGGTGTAGGAGCAGTGAGTCGTGAACGTAATCGTATTGAAATATTTTTTTTCTTTACAGACGTACCAGAGGATCAAATGTAATAGGCAGGCTCGGCTTAATAGTAAGTTGTCACTGTGTTCATTTACATCAGAACCGTGTGCTCAAAAGACAGTTGGAAATTTGTCAGTACGGGGCCTGATGCACTTCGGGAATTTTGATTGAGGCGCGCGATAAAAACCATGCAGATGCCTCTGGGTGTTACTGATTTGGTAGTAGTGTCGGGAAAACACAGACAAATTACTACGGTAACAAAAGGACCTGTAAGATGTGCGGGCTAGATTGTGTCATATAAATAATTAACAGTGAAATATCATAGGTACCTGGGCCGTTTTTATTCTCTTTAGGTCTTACCTTTTATTTCAGGTCATTTAATCTTAAAGAAAAATCTCATTTAAAGTCTACATCAAATGTAATTGATTATGATTATGTTTTTGCAGGCAATGCACCTCCCGTTTAAATAAAATAAAAACTGTGATGTCGTAGAGTGACTTAATTATAGCAGAGCCTGACTGGAGTTTCTGTTCAAATGTCATATCAGTTGAACATAAATGTATTACTTTTGCCAAGAATTGACAGAAATCATAAATTACTGAAAACGTTAAGTATTATCACATAACATTGGTAATGGAAGGTCCAAACAGCTTACCTGCTACATCCATCATCAATACAAAACTACTGGTACAGACTTCAACAGGAACACTTCTCACAATTCAAATGTACAATTGAACCACATTAACTCAGAATCCTATAAATCAAAGAAAATATTTGTCCCAATCTTACTTTTCACTACACATTATACTGAACTCTAATACAAATTGTACACAGATAATACAATGTTTTACCCTGGTCCTAAAATGATGATTGCCCTCAAACTTCAAATTAAATTTGTCTGGTTTTAGATGTTAATTGACCATTATTATAAAAGCAGGGCGGGGGTGTCTGTATTACAAATGTTTAACCTATCGACCTCTGAAGATATATTTGAACTATACTAGTTTAAAGAGTGGGAACAGTTTATTATATTTTTTCAGGGAGGGATGAGCTCATACTGATACTATAATGATTTAGATAAAATTTTAATTTTCTTTAGATATAATAAAAAATAATTTCTTGTGAATTTTATTAGTAAAACTTGAATGTCTGTTACTATGGTGACAGGTCGTAGTAGGACGAGGAAGAAGAAACCTGAGGAGACTGTTTGTCCTATCTGTAACGAGAGACTGAGCGGTACTCCTGAGGAGCTCAATGGCCATGTGGAGATGTGTCTTAAAAAGGTACTTAAATTTACCTGATCAAAATCTTCATAGATATATTTCTGAAGGATTTTTTTTTTTTTTTTGCATAAAGGGGAAAGTAAGATGATTGTATATAAAATGCACAAGAAATTTGGTAATTATATTGGTATTGATATCGGTAAATTATTGTATTATATATGTCGCTTTCAGTTTTCTTTTTATTACATGATAAATTTCATTTCTCTTAAAAATTGAATATTTATATTCAGTGGTGAATTGAAAGTATAAACGTTTTACTGTCCATTATACCCTATACTACTCCTCTTTTATATTTGATAACACCTACTGGGAGAGACTTTGATCCTTAATGTTTTGTGTTCAGCGTAATGAAATTGAGGATGAGCCCGTCGATGTGGAGGGGGACGGAGACACGTATGAGGAGTATACCTGGGCGGGGCAGACACGGATCAGGGCTACTACCATGTTACAGGGAGGCTTCTCTGGTCAGTACCAGTGTCAAACATCCTAATGATCCTTAGATTAATGACCTTGATTAGCTGACCTTTACTGGAAATCCATTCAAATTGATGTTTCTTTGGGTATACATGTAATACAAAGGATTTCTAGAGATACTTAAGTAATTTCCCCTACTCTGGCAGCAGTCCTTAAGTTATATCTAATTGTGAGTTTAATTGATAATACAAAAGAATTCTAGAAACACTGAGTAATTTCCCCTACTCTAACAGCAGTCCTATATATACCTAAATGGTGAGTTTGGTTGGGGCTATGTGAGGAACTACAGGGACTGGCTGTGTGCTTATCAACAGTCACGCGCAAACAAGCAATGTTTAGTCAAGTCTGTATCTGCCAACACACATCAGGATCAACTCCAAAGACATTTTAATATCTCATCAATTTGAATACGAGGTTCTTTTTTATCATCCTGGAAAAGTATTCTATGTCTCAAATCTGTGCATTATATCATCATCATTTACAATTTCAATCACGAGAGATCAACAAGAGGGCTGTATGGTCGCTACCAATTCAAACATGGCTGGGACACTGAGTCAACATGGCCGCTGGTTGGCACACAAGTAAAGAGTCTGTGTGGGGAGATAATCAGCAGCTTTGATTAGGTTCACTTATACCAATGTCAAACTCGACTCATAAGTGGGCCTTTTCATTAGGTGCTCTCATCCTATTGTCAAACCAAATTATAGAATGTCTGTGTAATACAGTGTATTGACCTTGTGTTTTTTACCTTGCACTTTGTTCTTCCTGAATCAATGGTATTCTGTTAAACTTTTCTTCATTAAGGATGTTTGTTATGTGTTTATAGGTGCATTCAATGTTTATATACTGTAAATTTAAGCAAGGTGTAGTTTTTAAAGAAATGAATGCTTTCACAATTTCATGTAATATTGACATGATCATGAAAGTTTGATCAATAATTAGCCATAAAAAGATGGCTAAATTAGATATTAGCGATTAGATGGTTAGATATCACAAACAGTTTAAGTAGAAATTGCAAACCCCATGTTTCCAGGCACGGACCATTGATTGAGACTTTTCTCTGGGTACTATGGCTTTCCTCTACTTCCTAAATCTATCATATCCTTAAACCAAATTAACAAACCAACGGTAGAATACCAGTGTGTAAGTTAGACTAACAATCATAATATACACCTGGCTAACGATCATTTTACACCTGTTTTATAGCTACAGGATTCCAGGTGATGAACCTGAAGAAATCGGTTGAGGAGGATATAGATCTCAATGTGGATGGCGATGACTCAGAACAGTATGGCACGGCACAGTATCCTTTTTTAGATGTTGGTGAACATATCAAATTGAAATGCTTGTTGATTGTGTGATGTTATATAGAATTTTGCATGATGTATAATATTCTTAATGTGTCCTCTTGATGTGTATTATAATGACCTTAGTTCAAGGTCATTGTGGTTAATTACTGTCTACGCGGTGTTCCTATTTCAGTTGTCAGTAACTTTCATCCTATTATATACACTATGGTTTTAGCAATTACTGCCCTTCAAAAACATCGTTCAAATTCTTTCGGTGACCTTTCTTATTTTTTTTGTTTTTTTCTTTTGATTGTTTTTTCTTAGTTTTTGTGTGTAATTTAATAGTTGAACCATGAAAGTCTTGTTTGACAAACTTTAACACAAGGAGTGTCATGTGTACTTTGGTACACTGATACTTTTGTGAGAAACAAACATGGATGAATTATGTCCCTTGACTTGGTCCAGATTTAATGAAGGAGATATTCTACCCTGTGGTTCTGATGAACCTTCAGAGGATCTGGAGAGAAAGGCTCTTAGAGGTGCAGTGTTAAGGTGAGTATAGGATGAGGTACTGCCTATATTAAAGTTGGTTATATAGGCTCTTAGAGGTGCAGTGTTAAGGTGAGTATAGGATGAGGTACTGCCTATAGTAAAGGTGGTTATATTGGCACTTAGAGGTTCAGTGTTAGGGTGAGTATAGGTCATAAGGATGAGGTACTGCCTATAGTAAAGGTGGTTATATGGGCACTTAGAGGTGCAGTATTATGGTGAGTATAGGATGAGGTACTGCCTATAGTAAAGGTGGTTATATTGGCACTTAGAGGTTCAGTGTTAAGGTGAGTATAGGATGAGGTACTGCCTATAGTAAAGGTGGTTATATAGGCTCTTAGAGGTGCAGTGTTAAGGTGAGTATATGTAATAAGGATGAGGTACTGCCTATAGTAAAGGTGGTTATATTGGCACTTAGAGGTTCAGTGTTAAGGTGAGTATAGGTCATAAGGATGAGGTACTGCCTATAGTAAAGGTGGTTATATTGGCACTTAGAGGTTCAGTGTTAAGGTGAGTATAGGATGAGGTACTGCCTATAGTAAAGGTGGTTATATGGGCACTTAGAGGTTCAGTGTTAAGGTGAGTATAGGTCATAAGGATGAGGTACTGCCTATAGTAAAGGTGGTTATATGGGCACTTAGAGGTGCAGTATTATGGTGAGTATAGGATGAGGTACTGCCTATAGTAAAGGTGGTTATATGGGCACTTAGAGGTTCAGTGTTAAGGTGAGTATAGGATGAGGTACTGCCTATAGTAAAGGTGGTTATATTGGCACTTAGAGGTTCAGTGTTAGGGTGAGTATATGTCATAAGGATGAGGTACTGCCTATAGTAAAGGTGGTTATATTGGCACTTAGAGGTTCAGTGTTAAGGTGAGTATAGGTCATAAGGATGAGGTACTGCCTATAGTAAAGGTGGTTATATTGGCACTTAGAGGTTCAGTGTTAAGGTGAGTATAGGATGAGGTACTGCCTATAGTAAAGGTGGTTATATTGGCTATTAGAGGTGCAGTGTTAAGGTGAGTATAGGTCATAAGGATGAGGTACTGCCTATAGTAAAGGTGGTTATATGGGCACTTAGAGGTTCAGTGTTAAGGTGAGTATAGGATGAGGTACTGCCTATAGTAAAGGTGGTTATATAGGCACTTAGAGGTGCAGTGTTAAGGTGAGTATAGGTCATAAGGATGAGGTACTGCCTATAGTAAAGGTGGTTATATTGGCACTTAGAGGTTCAGTGTTAAGGTGAGTATAGGATGAGGTACTGCCTATAGTAAAGGTGATTATATAGGCTATTAGAGGTGCAGTGTTAAGGTGAGTATAGGTCATAAGGATGAGGTACTGCCTATAGTAAAGGTGGTTATATTGGCTATTAGAGGTGCAGTGTTAAGGTGAGTATAGGTCATAAGGATGAGGTACTGCCTATAGTAAAGGTGGTTATATAGGCTCTTAGATGTTCAATGTTAGGGTGAGTATAGGTCATAAGGATGAGGTACTGCCTATAGTAAAGGTGGTTATATAGGCTCTTAGAGGTTCAGTGTTAAGGTGAGTATAGGATGAGGTACTGCCTATAGTAAAGGTGATTATATAGGCTATTAGAGGTGCAGTGTTAAGGTGAGTATAGGTCATAAGGATGAGGTACTGCCTATAGTAAAGGTGGTTATATAGGCTCTTAGAGGTGCAGTGTTAAGGTGAGTATAGGATGAGGTACTGCCTATAGTAAAGGTGGTTATATAGGCTCTTAGAGGTGCAGTGTTAAGGTGAGTATAGGTCATAAGGATGAGGTACTGCCTATAGTAAAGGTGGTTATATAGGCTCTTAGAGGTGCAGTGTTAAGGTGAGTATAGGATGAGTTACTGCCTATAGTAAAGGTGGTTATATTGGCACTTAGAGGTGCAGTGTTAAGGTGAGTATAGGTCATAAGGATGAGGTACTGCCTATAGTAAAGGTGGTTATATAGGCTCTTAGAGGTTCAGTGTTAGGGTGAGTATAGGATGAGGTACTGCCTATAGTAAAGGTGGTTATATAGGCTCTTAGAGGTGCAGTGTTAAGGTGAGTATAGGATGAGGTACTGCCTATAGTAAAGGTGGTTATATAGGCTCTTAGAGGTACAGTGTTATGTCATAAGGATGAGGTACTGCCTATAGTAAAGGTGGTTATATTGGCACTTAGAGGTGCAGTGTTATGTCATAAGGATGAGGTACTGCCTATAGTAAAGGTGGTTATATTGGCACTTAGAGGTTCAGTGTTAGGGTGAGTATAGGATGAGGTACTGCCTATAGTAAAGGTGGTTATATGGGCACTTAGAGGTGCAGTGTTAAGGTGAGTATAGGTCATAAGGATGAGGTACTGCCTATAGTAAAGGTGGTTATATGGGCACTTAGAGGTGCAGTGTTAAGGTGAGTATAGGATGAGGTACTGCCTATAGTAAAGGTGGTTATATTGGCACTTAGAGGTGCAGTGTTAAGGTGAGTATATGTCATAAGGATGAGGTACTGCCTATAGTAAAGGTGGTTATATAGGCTCTTAGAGGTGCAGTGTTAAGGTGAGTATAGGTCATAAGGATGAGGTACTGCCTATAGTAAAGGTGGTTATATAGGCTCTTAGAGGTGCAGTGTTAAGGTGAGTATAGGTCATAAGGATGAAGTACTGCCTATAGAAGAAGTTGTTACATAGGTCCTTATAAGTGGTTACAAGCTTATGTTAGTAGGCTAGAAAGGTATTTAAAGATTTGGTTTGATTAACAAGGAACATTGTAGGTGGTTATGTGGTAAGATTCTGACAGATTTTTGTTCTTTGGTGGTGACATGTACTTTTCCTCGGCAGGGTTGCAGCGTCACCCTACAGCAGTGTAATACTAGGAAACATTAAAGCTAGTGTGTAGAGCACTGTAAACTTTACCTGGCTTTGTGAACAACATCAAAGCCGCCACACTCCGACATTTAGTGGAATCCTTACCTATTATAGACAGAAATATGTTTTATAGGTGTAACTGATTACTCTCGTCGGTAGCAAAATCATGTTGACATGTAGTGTATGAAGCTGTGGTCACATGCCTGATAAATGGGGTATGTCGGGTACAATATCATCTAAAGTAATTTCACCACGTCTGTAAAACTAAAACAAGCATACAGGCCACAGTCTTTAATGAAGGAAACAACTGTTCTAACATTACATCACACTACTATAATAGAGAGATTTAATAAAATATCTTGTTTTCTCATTTAGAAATATTTCACCGGGCGACCCCTCCACTTCTCAGTGCAATGGTAAGTAACTATCTATGATTGTATATCATTCTCTTACATACGAAGGGGAATAACTCTTACTTACATAAGCAATGAATTATCAACAATTATAATGGACCATAGTCCATAATTGAATGAAGAGAACCCTACATGATGTAATCTTGAATTGTCAATTTATCAACAAATTCAATGCATTGATATACCAAAAGTCTGAATTTTATAAAGTACTCATTTTATCATGCAGATACAAACGTATGATTCTGTTTATCACAACTTCTTTTCACAAGAACAGAATTGTCCTTCATGTTAATTGATATTTGTTGTAGGTGAGATCAGCGAATGTTTATTGAGGTCAAATGAAAAGTCAGTGTATGCTTCAGAATTATTCATCATCTTTTTTGAATAGTAAAACTTCATTTTGATTATTCTAGTATCTAATGCTCAAGACACCATGGAGATGGATGGCCATAGTAGTTCAAGTCCAGGCAGTTCTCCCACTCACCCAAATAGGTAAACAGGATAAACATCTATACTAAATGATGTATTGTTATGCCCCTTTATAAACTCTATTGTCAAAAATGCCAATAAATGAACTGTTTCGTCGAGCAGTCCAAAAATGTTAAAATGTGCTGTTGGACTAAAGTGACGTCGCACCTGCGATTCATGACGTCAGTGCATTGTTTTGAGTCATGGGTATATCAAAACAGTTACCGACTGGGTTTTCGGGCAACAGATGATTTGTTGGACCCTCGAACAAACTGTTGCCCTCAATCCCAGTCAACGACTGTATACTGTTGACTGTCAGAAGAGGTCCATTATGCGTGATTGTTGAAGATTAAAGAAATTTTGAATCTAGCATCCTTATTGAAATAATGCAGACAGTAATGCTATTCTTGGAACAAGCAAATAACAAGTAACAATTTCACAGATAAAATATACAATTGTACAATAAAACAAAGTTAAAAGTGTGAAACCTTATTAATATTAAATACTGGTATATGAGTTACTAAAACCAAATCATTGGAAATTTCTTAAGAACTTCTTAACAATGCTGTCATATGTATGAGTTGTTGAGAATATGATCCCTTCACTCATTGCCCCTAAAAATCATAATGAACACTTCTAGCCATTGAGTTTGGAGAGTTCAATTGTGTCTCCAGGGGGAATAGGGTTAACCACATGAATTTTAATGTAAGGGAGGTAACCCTGTTTTCTGTGTGTTACAGTATGGACATTGAAGGTTCAGCATTGGAAGTTATTGAAGCTTTAAAAGCAAGGCTAAAGTCGAAAGAAACAAAGAAAGAAATCCCTAAATGTCTCATATGTATGGTAAGTACAATAAACTGGAGATCTCTTTTATGTCTCATATGTATGATAAGTACAATAAACTAGAGATCTTTTTTATGTCTGTATTGTAAACCGTGGTCTACAACGTTGTATGCATATATATCTACAGTGACATTTCATCTACAATGACAATAATAACCAATAACTACAGTGATTACTCACCGAGAGCAAAGTACGTCCGATATGGTCAATAGCTAGGTAGAAAAGAGTTTGTATGGTAAGTACAATAAACTGGAGATTTTTATGTATCATATGTATTATAAGTACAATAAACTGGAGATTTTTATGTATCATATGTATTATAAGTACAATAAACTGGAGATTTTTTTTTATGTCTCATATGTATGGTAAGTACAATAAACTGGAGATCTTTTTTATGTCTCGTATGTATGGTAAGTACAATAAACTGGAGATTTTTTTTATGTCTCACATGTGTGGAAAGTACAATAAACTGGAGATCTTTTTTATGTCTCATATGTGTGGTAAGTACAATAAACTGGAGATCTCTTTTATGTCTCATATGTATTATAAGTACAATAAACTGGAGATTTTTTTTTATGTCTCATATGTATGGTAAGTACAATAAACTGGAGATCTTTTTTATGTCTCGTATGTATGGTAAGTACAATAAACTGGAGATTTTTTTTATGTCTCACATGTGTGGTAAGTACAATAAACTGGAGATCTTTTTTATGTCTCATATGTGTGGTAAGTACAATAAACTGGAGATCTCTTTTATGTCTCATATGTATTATAAGTACAATAAACTGGAGATCTCTTTTTATGTTTCATATGTATTATAAGTACAATAAACTGGAGATCTCTTTTATGTCTCATATGTATGGTAAGTACAATAAACTGGAGATTTCTTTAATGTCTCATATGTATGGTAAGTACAATAAACTGGAGATTTTTTTTTATGTCTCACATGTGTGGTAAGTACAATAAACTGGAGATCTTTTTTATGTCTCATATGTGTGGTAAGTACAATAAACTGGAGATCTCTTTTATGTCTCATATGTATGGTAAGTACAATAAACTGGAGATCTCTTTTATGTCTCATATGTATGGTAAGTACAATAAACTGGAGATCTTTTTTATGTCTCATATGTGTGGTAAGTACAATAAACTGGAGATCTTTTTTATGTCTCATATGTGTGGTAAGTACAATAAACTGGAGATCTCTTTTATGTCTCATATGTATTATAAGTACAATAAACTGGAGATCTCTTTTATGTCTCATATGTATGGTAAGTACAATAAACTGGAGATCTTTTTTATGTCTTGTATGTATGGTAAGTACAATAAACTGGAGATCTCTTTTATGTCTCATATGTATGGTAAGTACAATAAACTGGAGATCTTTTTTATGTCTCGTATGTATGGTAAGTACAATAAACTGGAGATTTCTTTAAAGTCTCATATGTATGGTAAGTACAATAAACTGGAGATCTCTTTTATGTCTCATATGTATGGTAAGTACAATAAACTGGAGATTTCTTTTATGTCTCATATGTATTTAACAAACTGTGTAATTTTGTTTGTAAATTTTTTTCTTTAGGAGACGTATAAAAAACCACTGACCTCAATACAGTGCTGGCATGTCCATTGTGAGGGGTGTTGGCTTCAAACTCTGGTATGTACACACACTCAAGATTTTGAGTTTCCTAATAAAGACATATTCGCAGAGGTTAAAGTTCAGGGTTTGTAGATTTATACAATATTGTACTGATGTACATCTGAATATTTAGCTGGTGTTTAAAAGTTCAGTGATAACACAAATATAGCAAAAATCTCGGACATGGTATTTTTTTTTTTTTTTTTTTTTTTTTTTTGAAACGACACTTCAATAGTTCTAATGCTACTGTATCAATGGAATCGTAATTTAAATGTGATTGTTTTATTTTCAGGGTGCCAAAAAGCTGTGTCCCCAATGTAACATGATCACTGCCCCGGGGGATCTGCGCCGTATCTACCTTTAATTATTTGTGATGGTATGTGTGCCAATGACCTTGACTGGTGGTGACCTTGGCTCATTGTGACATTGAACACTCCATATCAACAGACAATATGTGGACAGATTCTGTGGTAGACTGGTATATAATATATCAAGTCATGATCATAAAGTGCTGATATTATAGTTACATATTAACTTTCAATGGCTGGTGAATGGAGGAAAACAATAGTTACCAGTAACTCTAGAGTGAACTATACTGTCAATTACCAGTAGGTAAAGATCAAAGGAAACCAATAGTTGTCAGTAACTATAGAGTGAATTATACTGTCAGTTACCAGTGGTTAAAGATCAAAGGTAACCAATAGTTACCAGTAACTATAGAGTGAATTATACTGTCAGTTACCAGTGGTTAAAGATCAAAGGTAACCAATAGTTACCAGTTACTATAGAGTGAATTATACTGTCAGTTACCAGTGGTTAACAATAGAATTATTTTATTGGTTACCTTGGTTACAAGTGGTATGAGGGAGCCATTAGTTACTGGTAACTGTAGATGGTAGGTGACTGATTATAACCAGCCATGTTTGTTTGGAAATTACCTTTCAATACCACAAGGTGAATTTAGCTTTAATTTATAGACTTGTCAAAACTTGTATGTATATAAATTATATGAGTGTGTCCTAAGAATATTATCTATGTTTTATTAAAAGACCAATCATTCCTTGATCAAGAATAGAAAATTTATCTCACCTGGCAAAAGTTCCCTTAGCCTCTGGCATGATGTAACACCCTTTCAGCGATACGTTTTAGAATAGATAGGGGGAATGTTATATAAATACTGGGGGTTCCCTCTTTAGTGTAAAACTGTGTGTTCCATTTATCTGTGATTGTTATTACACACTTTTCTGTTTTCTTAATGACTATTTATAACTGTTGTTATACATTTTGAATTATTAATGTCTGGCTACATCTGAAATCATGCTTTACAAAGTATTGAATTATTTCATAGCTTTGTTATAGGAAGTCTTGTCTATTTGGAATGAAATTCACTTTGTGATTTTCATAAGCAATCAAGTTTTAATTCAGACTGAGAATTAATTTTGATCACTATTTGCATTGTTTAATTTATGCTTGTTTATATGTTACATGAAGTTTGCTCTGTTAGGAAATATTTTATTTACAATACAAAAAAAATACTGTTTTTAGCTAGAATCACTGTGGTTAAGACAAATTACTTGCTGAATGAGTTTTTACCATGAAGAACTTACAATGAAATTTGTATGTGAAATTAAGTGTGAATGTCTCCTCCGTTGTATCTGGTTATTTCTACAATAAATTGTTGTAATAAGCTATTGTTTCATGACCTCAGAAAATGTATTGATAATTAAACGAATAAAGGATATTCTTTGTCTCACAGAACATCTTATCTTTTTTCCTGCTAACTATATACAGTAAGACACATATAAAACGGACATATTTACCAGGAAGAATTATGCTTATAAAGTAGTTATTTCCCCCACCCCCACATCAAGATTCCTATAATATGTGTGTAATATGTATACCAACTGAATCATACTAATAACAAAGTAAAAATGTGTTGATCCCTACAGGTTCGTTAGAATTGTGTTTTAATGTAGATTCATTATTCCAGAACAAGAATAGAAGGTGTATTAATAAGGTGGTAAAATGGACGATCGTTTCCTACTCTGGTAAAACAGGTTTTATGTCCCACAGCCTGGATTCCTAGTCACAGAAAACATGTCCCTAGTCCCAAAAGGTTCCTAGTCTCTGACAAACATATCCTTATCTCAAACAAAGGTTCCTAGTCTCTGACAAACATATCCTTATCTCAAACAAAGGTTCCTAGTCTCTGACAAACATATCCTTATCTCAAACAAAGGTTCCTAGTCTCTGACAAACATGTCCTTATCTCCAACAAAGGTTCCTAGTCTCTGACAAACATATCCTTATCTCAAACAAAGGTTCCTAGTCTCTGACAAACATATCCTTATCTCAAACAAAGGTTCCTAGTCTCTGACAAACATGTCCTTATCTCCAACAAAGGTTCCTAGTCTCTGACAAACATATCCTTATCTCAAACAAAGGTTCCTAGTCTCTGACAAACATATCCTTATCTCAAACAAAGGTTCCTAGTCTCTGACAAACATATCCTTATCTCAAACAAAGGTTCCTAGTCTCTGACAAACATATCCTTATCTCAAACAAAGGTTCCTAGTCTCTGACAAAATATCCTATCTCAAACAAAGGTTCCTAGTCTCTGACAAACATATCCTTATCTCAAACAAAGGTTCCTAGTCTCTGACAAACATATCCTTATCTCAAAAAGGTTCCTAGTCTCTGACAAACATATCCTTATCTCAAACAAAGGTTCCTAGTCTCTGACAAACATATCCTTATCTCAACAAAGGTTCCTAGTCTCTGACAAACATATCCTTATCTCAAACAAAGGTTCCTAGTCTCTGACAAACATATCCTTATCTCAAACAAAGGTTCCTAGTCTCTGACAAACATATCCTTATCTCAAACAAAGGTTCCTAGTCTCTGACAAACATATCCTTATCTAAACAAAGGTTCCTAGTCTCTGACAAACATATCCTTATCTCAAACAAAGGTTCCTAGTCTCTGACAAACATATCCTTATCTCAAACAAAGGTTCCTAGTCTCTGACAAATTCCTACAAACAAAGGTTCCTAGTCTCTGACAAACTATCTATCTCTAAACAAAGGTTCCTAGTCTCTGACAAACATATCCTTATCTCAAACAAAGGTTTCTAGTCTCTCTGACAAAGGTCCTTGTCTCTGACAAGGGCTCCTTGTCTCAGACAAAGGTCCATAGTCTCTCTGACAAAGGTTCCTAGTTCTCTGACAAAGGTTCCTAGTCTCTGACAAAGTTCCTAGTCTTTTTGACAAAGGTCCCTAGTCTCTGACAAAGGTTTCTAGTCTCTCAGCAAAGGTTTCTAGTCTCTCTGACAAAGGCTCCTAATCTAAGATAGACTGTGACAAAGGTTCCTAGTCTATGACAAAGGTTCCTAGTTTATGACAAAGGTTCCTAGTCTCTATGACAAAGGTTCGTAGTTGTCTGACAAAGGTTCCTAGTCTCTGACAAAGGTTCCTAGTCTCTCTGACAGAGGTCCTTAGTCTATGACAAAGGTTCCTTGTCTCTCAAAGAAAGGCTTCTAGTCTCTCTGACAAAGGTCCTTGTCTCTGACAAGGCTCCTTGTCTCAGACAAAGGTCCATAGTCTCTCTGACAAAGGTTCCTAGTCTAAGATAAAAGTCCTAGTCTTTGACAAAGATTCTTAGTCTCTGACAAAGATTCTTAGTCTCTCTGACAAAGGTCCCTAGTCTCTGACAAAGGTTCATAGTCTCTCTGACAGAGGTCCTTAGTCTATGACAAAGGTTCCTTGTCTCTTTGACAAAGGTTCCTAATTTCTCTGACAAAGGCTCCTAGTCTGTGACAAAGGTTCCTAGTCTGTGACAAAGGTTCCTAGTTTATGACAAAGGTTCCTAGTCTCTATGACAAAGGTTCCTAGTTGTCTGACAGAGGTTCCTAGTCTCTGACAAAGGTTCCTAGTCTAAGATAAAAGTCCTAGTCTCTGACAAAGATTCTAAGTCTCTCTGACAAAGGTCCCTAGTCTCTGACAAAGGTTCATAGTCTCTCTGACAGAGGTCCTTAGTCTATGACAAAGGTTCCTTGTCTCTTTGACAAAGGTTCCTAATTTCTCTGACAAAGGCTCCTAGACTGTGACAAAGGTTCCTAGTCTATGACAAAGGTTCCTAGTTTATGACAAAGGTTCCTAGTCTCTATGACAAAGGTTCCTAGTTGTCTGACAAAGGTTCCTAGTCTCTGACAAAGGTTCCTAGTCTCTCTGACAAAGGTCCTAGTCTCTGACAAAGGTTCTAGTTCGACAACATATCCTTTCTCTGACAAAGGTTCCTATCTCTGACAAAGGTCCTATCTTGACATTCCTATCTACAAAGGTTCCAGTCTCTGACAAAGGTTCCTAGTCTCTGACAAAGGTCTGTTCTCTGACAAAGGTTCCTAGTCACTGACAAAGGTTCCTAGTCTTTTTGACAAAGGTCCCTTGTCTCTGACAAAGGTTTCTAGTCCCTCGGACAAAGGTTTCTAGTCTCTCTGACAAAGGCTCCTAATCTAAGATAAAGTCCTCGTCTCTAACAAAGGTTTCTTGTCTCGGACAAAGGTTCCTAGTCTCTCTGACAAAGGTTCCTAGTCTCTCTGACAAAGGTTCCTAGTCTCTCTGACAAAGGTTCCTAGTCTCTCTGACAAAGGTTCCTAGTCTCTCTGACAAAGGTTCCTAGTCTCTGACAAAGGTTCCTAGTCTAAGATAAAAGTCCTAGTCTCTGACAAAGGTTCCTAGTCTCTCTGACAGAGGTCCTTAGTCTATGACAAACATATCCTTATCTCAAAGAAAGGCTTCTAGTCTCTCTGACAAAGGTCCTTGTCTCTGACAAGGGCTCCTAGTCTCTGACAAAGGTTCTTAGTCTCTCTGACAAAGGTCCCTAGTCTCTGACAAAGGTTCATAGTCTCTCTGACAGAGGTCCTTAGTCTATGACAAAGGTTCCTTGTCTCTTTGACAAAGGTTCCTAATTTCTCTGACAAAGGCTCCTCCTAGTCTGTGACAAATGTGACAAAGGTTCCTAGTCTCTATGACAAAGGTTCCTAGTTTATGACAAAGGTTCCTAGTCTCTATGACAAAGGTTCGTAGTTGTCTGTCAAAGGTTCCTAGTCTCTGACAAAGGTTTCTAGTCTCTGACAAAGGTTCATAGTCTCTCTGACAGTAGGTCCTTAGTCTATGACAAAGGTTCCTTGTCTCTTTGACAAAGGTTCCTAATTTCTCTGACAAAGGCTCCTAGACTGTGACAAAGGTTCCTAGTCTATGACAAAGGTTCCTAGTTTATGACAAAGGTTCCTAGTCTCTATGACAAAGGTTCGTAGTTGTCTGTCAAAGGTTCCTAGTCTCTGACAAAGGTTCCTAGTCTCTGACAAAGGTTCCTAGTCTAAGATAAAAGTCCTCTAAGATAAAAGTCCTAGTCTCTGACAAAGATTCTTAGTCTCTCTGACAAATGTCCCTATTTCTCTGACAAAGGCTCCTAGTCTGTGACAAAGGTTCCTAGTTTATGACAAAGGTTCCTAGTCTCTATGACAAAGGTTCCTAGTCTCTATGACAAAGGTTCCTAGTTGTCTGACAGAGGTTCCTAGTCTCTGACAAAGGTTCCTAGTCTCTGACAAAGGTTCCTAGTCTAAGATAAAAGTCCTAGTCTCTGACAAAGATTCTTAGTCTCTCTGACAAAGGTCCCTAGTCTCTGACAAAGGTTCATAGTCTCTCTGACAGAGGTCCTTAGTCTATGACAAAGGTTCCTTGTCTCTTTGACAAAGGTTCCTAATTTCTCTGACAAAGGCTCCTAGTCTGTGACAAAGGTTCCTAGTTTATGACAAAGGTTCCTAGTCTCTATGACAAAGGTTCCTAGTTGTCTGACAGAGGTTCCTAGTCTCTGAAAGTTCTATGACAAAGGTTTTTTGACTGACAAAGGTCTAGTCTATGACAAAGGTTCGTAGTTGTCTGTCAAAGGTTCCTAGTCTCTGACAAAGGTTTCTAGTCTTAAGATAAAAGTCCCTCGTCTCTAACAAAGGTTTCTTGTCTCAGACAAAGGTTCCTAGTCTCTCTGACAAAGGTTCCTAGTCTCTCTGACAAAGGTTCCTAGTCTCTCTGACAAAGGTTCCTAGTCTCTCTGACAAAGATTCTTAGTCTCTTTAACAAAGGTCCCTAGTCTCTGACAAAGGTTCCTAGTCTCAGACAGTGGTTCCTAGTCTCAGACAAAGGCTCCTAGTCTATCTGACAAAGCTTCCTAGTCTCTCTGACAAAGGTTCTTAGTCTCTCTGACAGAGGTCCTTAGTCTATGACAAAGGTTCCTTGTCTCTTTGACAAAGGTTCCTAATCTTCTCTGACAAAGGCTCCTAGTCTGTGACAAAGGTTCCTAGTTTATGACAAAGGTTCCTAGTCTCTATGACAAAGGTTCCTAGTCTCAGACAAAGGTTCCTAGTCTCTGACAAAGGTTCCTAGTCTATGACAAAGATTTTTAGTCTCTCTGACAAAGGTGTTAGTCTCTGACAAAGATCCTAGTCTCTGACAAAGGCTCCTTGTCTCTGACAAAGGTTCCTAGTCTCTGCCAAAGGCTCCTAGTCTCTCTGACAAAGGTTCTTAGTCCCTGACAAAGGTTCCTAGTCTCTCTTACAAAGGTTCCTAGTCTCAGACAGTGGTTCCTAGTCTATGACAAAGGCTCCTAGTCTCTCTGACAAAGGTTCCTAGTCTCTCTGACAAAGGTTCTTAGTCTCTGACAAAGGTTCCTAGTCTCTCTGAGTCTCTCTGACAAAGGTTCTTAGTCCCTGACAAAGGTTCCTAGTCTCTCTGACAAAGGTTCAAGGCTCTTAGTCTCTCTGACAAAGGTTCTTAGTCCCTGACAAAGGTTCCTAGTCTCTAACAAAGGCTTCTAGTCTCTCTGACAAAGGTTCCTGGTCTCTCTTACAAAGGTTCCTAGTCTCAGACAGTGGTTCCTAATCTATGACAAAGGCTCCTAGTGTCTCTGACAAAGCTTCCCAGTCTCTCTGACAAAGGTTCTTAGTCTCTCTGACAAAGGTCTCTCTGACAAAGGTTCAGTCTCTGAAAAGGTTCTTAGTCTCTCTGACAAAGGCTCCTAGTCTCTCTGACAAAGATTCTAAGTCTCTCTGACAAAGGTTCCTTGTCTCTCTGACAAAGATTCTAAGTCTCTCTGACAAAGGCTCCTAGTCTCTCTGACAAAGGTTCCTAGTCTCTGACAAAGGTTCCTAGTCTCTCTGACAAAGGTTTGTAGTCTCTCTGACAAAGGTCCATAGTCTTTGATTCTTCGTCCTGGAGAAGGAATGCTCTTTCACTGCAAGATTTACCCATCCTGAGTTCTTAGTCTAGTTATTGTAAGTCTTTGTTGTAACTTTAAAGGTAAACTATCTGGTATGTTATTAAAGTGTGGTAGCGTTTGGAAATGTTATTAATTTGTACTCAGAATAAACATCTCATTTTACCTGTTACTGGAGTTTTGTCGTTGTTTTTGCACTGTTACCTCTTTGACCTCCAAATGAAGTCAAAAGGTCAATAGTATGTAATCGAATGCATACATATATATTTGGACCTATCCCTCGTGTTTTTAGATCATTTTAGACTGATATCATTGGGTAAAAGTATTCTTTGTATGATTTAGGGGCAATATCAAACTAATTTTAAGAAGAATATTCAATCTTGCTTCTCATTAAAACATGAAATTATTATATTTTAAATGGTTTCAGAACATAAAATACAGAATATGCTGTCTAACTCGTTTGTCGTCTTTAACAAAGACAAATTACTTAAGTGTGTGTAATATCGTACACCGCCCTATAGCATGTGTGTGTTACTTACCATAAAAAGTTGATTACCAGAAGTGTAATTTATTGAAAATGGGTTTCTAAATGGCCAATTATTAATATATAATTCATTTTTGTTTTTACGAGCATTTTCATTGGCTTAAAAATTTACTTTATCATCCCATAAAGGAAAAAATGGCGTCGCCGTTTGTAACGTCGCTCCTGATTGGCTGAGATGACGGCGTAATAATTTCATAGACAAAAGAGTCCCAAAATGAATTTTAAATGTTGAAGAGATTATCTTTAGTAAATTGAATTATAAGGATTAATTTGAATAGATTTTTTATGTTATGGAGATATAACACAAAAATCTGAGTGTACTCTCATCATAAACCGCTTCGCGGTTTATTTAGAGTACACTCAGATTTTTGTGTTATATCTCCATAACATAAAAAATCTATTCAAGTTAATCCTTAAGTAAATATACCTATAAACTATGTTGGAATGACAACCAATAAAATTAAAATTGTATCTTTGTCGCTCTCCGTCGACCGAACGGACGATCTACGTTCACTACCAACGGACGGTCTACGTTCGCTACCAACGGACGGTCTACGGAGAGGATATAGAAGACAACGTACTTCCTACTTTTGTGTTGCTTTAGGAATTTTTGGGATAATTCTCGTATTCAATGTATTGTTCCATATTGTCTTGGTTGTGCAAAACCTAATTGTAATTCAGGTATGGTATAAAACCGCATTTAGCGATGAAGGCCAACATAAATCAGAGCATCACGTGGTGCAATGGCTGGGAAAAGACAAGAAAATGGTAAATAATCATGGCGGTGGAATAATGGTTTTACGTCCGAATGCGATCCTTTTAATATTTCGAAACCGCTATCGAATGCAATACTATTGCAAGACCTATACTTTTATTATCAGTATTGCATTCGAAAGCATTGTTATACATCTGGCAATGCAATGTTTCGAATGCAAACTTATAGTTGCTTTCCTTTGCAATATTTTATAATTTTCTGTCTTTCTTCAGCCACTGTAAGAATATACAAAAGATAAATGAATTCTGATAGGATATATTTTACGTTTTATACCCTATTTCAAATAACATACAAATCGGCATCATACCGGTAGATATATATCACTTCTTTTTGGAACAAATCCGGTACAAATGTCTAAATCGTGATAATAATTAAATTAAATCAAATAACTATCCATCTCATGACGAGGGAATCGTTTAATTAAATATGAAAAACATTTTCCAAATATATAGCACCATCCGGATATGATCCGTGATTTCAGTAATTAGCACTTCATTGTCACATTTTATGTACAAAAAGACAAGACTGTTATCCAGTAACGCCGCTATGTACAATGCATGTTGATGTTTACAAGCACGTTCAGCTTTACCACAAATGTTTTTTGTAATGATAATATCAAACACATTGAATACAATAAGTGGCCGTCTTGTAGTTCTTAAGGTAACTATCAAAAGCACAATTGATGAGTTATGGCCCTAGACCCAATACGTCTTGCTGACCAGCACAGGAACTTCAAACGTCACTTTACGGTCGGATGTGGAGAGTCTGTTGACGTCACTGTCGCTGACGCCAGCCTGGACAAGGTTGTGGTTGTGATCCTCCACCAGATACGGGGGAAGGTCGGGATGTCGTCCCTGTTTGTCTTTATTCCGATGCCAGGGAAAGTTATCCCAGGAAAACGAATTCTCACGCTGGGGAGTATTCATAGATGTGGCACCATGGGAACTCATAGAACTATAGTCGAGTTCCGCCGTCACGCTCCAACTCCTAAACAGTTCCGTGATGCTGTGTCGGAGATTCCCGTCACCGTCCGACGCGTTCTGTGGCTGGATTTGTTCCGTGACGTAACTCTCCCCGATATTGTTCTCGCACACACACACACTGTTGACGATTCCCTTGTTGATAGAGGTTGGCTCCGTAGAACTTGGTCTGATGGAGGACAGCTCATCCACAAGTTTAGACAGGTCGCCTGGACTAAATGTACCTTGGCTACAGTTATCAACCACTCCCGGGACATGTGCATGAGGTATGGACGTGGACATGGAAGGGTTTCCGGATGTGTTACTGCTGCCGACATTCGGAAGTAATGATGTATTGTCTGTGTAGTGTGACTCGGCCGACCCCATACTGCTGGCCATACTCTGGTTGTATGGCTGAGACAACAGTTTGGGTGGACAATCTGTCAACTCCACTTGTCTATTACCAGTCATTTTCTGGTGGTAATGCAAGATACTGCTCGGGAGACTTGGAATTCCACTCACTTCACTCTCCAACTGACTTCCACGAGCTGACGTGTACACTGTGGATTGGTTATTGACACTTTGTCTCGAGATGTGGTAACTAGTGTCGTGGTATGACGTCACGAACGATGTGTCGTCATCATCCCCGCTGTTCATACTAGACGAGAGACTGGCGCCGGTGGAGGACAACGGCGATGACGGATATGACGTCATGTGGGAGTTTGTGAGATTGGTGTTCGTTAGCGCCTCAGAAAGCGCGGCACTAGATAAAAAGGCACTTTTCTTTTGGCAACTGTTGCTCTGGGCTGAAAAGTCAATGTCCGTATTAGGGGTGTTGTTATGGACATGAAAAGCGTTGGAGTCCTTGTCGAATGTCTGACATGTGCTATACGTGTCCTCGCTGTTGGTCGTGTTCACGGACATGAGTCGAAGTCGTTTCTCGGGTGAACCCGCCTCGGATTCCTCGTACGATGGCGGCGGCGCCTGGGGCGTCACCCACGTTAGATGGTACGGTGAAAATGGCGCCTGTGCGCCTACGTCGTAACTTTTGGAAGCGTCTGTGTACACGTCCTCTGACATAAGGGACGAGTCCATCTCGTCAATAGGGGATAGAGGGTTGAGATGACCGCGCATATTGTTGACGCTGTCTGGACAGAGTTTCCAGTTATCCTTGTCCCAGTAGAAGGTGAACTGTGGCTGGCTGCCATGGTGATATTGTGGCGCCATAGGCATCACAAACGCCTGGTCGCCCCGCAGACTGGAGCGTAATGGCGTCGTCGACCTCGTCGAGCTCCGCACGTAGTCTATTCCGGTGGTCGAACTGCCGACCAGACTTCGTGAAAAACGACTGAGTGATGTGTTGGTAGTGTCAGGCGGGCCATCTTGTCGTTTACTCTGGATGTAATGACAGTACAGAAATACGATGACGCCAGCGATGAAAAAGCCGACGAGAACGACAGGGACGATAATTCCCCAGCTGGAGTCGCCGGAGTCATCTGGTGGGCTAGTCGTTGTCGGGTTAGGAAAGGCGTTCGGGTCCATGTCTATCGCACTGTAACGTTAAAACAGACTGAATTATAGTCAGGGGTCAGTGATAACTTAAAGAAAACGAGCTAGAATTGTACATAACGTGCAAGATATGTTACAAAGAGCTAAAATGATTTCGACATCAGCACACCCAGGTCCCTATTTCCCCTTCTTCTTGGGCTCCTTAGACTCGAAAACAGGAAATCCCCTTGTTCACATCGCACTCGAAAGTAAATTTATATATAGTTGGAAAAAAGGATATTTTCAACTCTCCGAAAGGTATCAATTATAGAATTTATAAGCAGGATTTGATTTTGTACAACTATTTAATTGCCCCCCCCCCCCTCTCCACGTCTAGCGAATACCTATTATAAAATTAGAACATTTATTAATGTAGAACTATCGATTGAATGTGACAGAATGAAAAATATACTGAGAGAATAACGGATTTGTAGCATATGTAATAAAATTGGAGATGGGTTCTATTATTTATTTAACTGTGATGACGATCAATTATTATCAAATAGAAAGAAATATATATCAAGATACTATTATGAAAGACCATATAGTTTTAATTTGATAATCTTTTCAATTATGTAGTCAACAATGAACTAATTTCACTTACAATTTACAATTATTTACGTTTACATGACATTGTATATGTCCTGTTTATATTTTCTACAGTAATGTTTGTATATTTACAAGAATAAAATCATTTTCATTGTGTTGACATTGGTGCTATATATATATATATTGTAGATCAAATTAAAGAATTGATTATTCAAAACGTTTAACATAATATTATTAGATAAAACTTTTATGAAATTACAATTATCTTAGCATAGGGCCTTTTACAGATATTTGTTTTAGCTTTGCTTGTTATGTATGTGGCATAAATTGGGAAACATACATTTTTGGTTTGGATTTCTAAATATGACATGCAATGTTACTTTATATGTTAATCTTGTTGGAGATTCAAATGGTCATGATAAATACAAGCTGATCGTTATCAGTGGTTTTACACGGGACCTATCAAAGTGTCTCTATTCTCGGACGTTATAATTAAGGGTCCAAATTAAAAATTGGTAAAATCATATCTCTATGTGGCACATGAAAAATGTGGCACATGAAAATATCTTTATCGAAATTTTAATAAAGATTTATAAAACACATAAAACTGATATTCTTTGAACACTACAAAAGGTCCAGATATACATACATGTACACCGTTATTATTGTGTCTCTGTATAAATCCAAAGGGTAACAAAATAATATGGAACCTTGTCCTATGCCAGAATAAAAACTAAACTAAAGACTTTACCTGGAATGGCGATAAATCTGTAGGAGTTGGTTTCGGTCGATGTGCATTGTCGATCAACGATAATCGTATACTAGTCGTATCACAGTGGTAATCGCACAATAGCACAACGGTTATCGTAAAATGTATCGATAATCGTATACAAGTTTTGATAAAGTAGTACTGGTAAGATAATCATATGATGATGTATCGCTATGGTACAATGTTGTGATGTGACACGAGAGGGGATCATTATATAGTCTATAGAGAGAAATACTCGAACGTGATTCACCCGCCATCTTGTTTACATGTTTACCTGTATGTGTTTACACTAAGCACGTGCCTGTGGTTAAGGTAAACCTCATAGCGCGTGCCTTGAGTACACCTGTCCGCGACCTGATCGCCGTCATTTGTTTAAACCATTATGAGTAAAAGTACTAATTAGCTAAGTAGTTAATTTGTACGTATGTATACATTGTACTGCTGTATGCCTTGCAGTCGTATGTGTACAATAAAGTATATGTTATCAACGAATTTTACCAAATAATCAAACCGGATGATACTTAGACAATGTAATTATTTAAGAATTAACAAACACTTACCTTTTGTGGTCATTTTATCTAAGTATGTCCGATGTTATTGACAGTTTACCATTGGCCACACCAAATCACCAGCAGAACGAATGGTCCAGTCGATTATAAAATATATAGGTAGGATTGGTAAGTTCATGTCAACGCCTTACAAGGTATAACCGTATATTACATAATAGTTAAGTTGCATTATTTTTTCTCTCTTTTTTTAACGTATCCTTTCGTGTTATCGTTATATAAGATTTATAACCGGTGTTTTTGAAATGATTGATTTAAATATAAAGATAACTGCATATATTTAGAATCACCCCTCTCGCAAGGCATGGACTCGTCTTCCTGATTACATATCACTAACTTTCTACCATTCAACCCAAACTACGTCTCATGAGAAAAATTGATATAGAATCTATAAATAATAACACTAACCTTGAAGCGTCATAGTGAAACATATGAGAATAAACGATCATGTTAATGTTACATTTATTCTCATCGATACCCTCTCGTTTCTGTCATTATCGTTAATTAATAGACTAATAAATGAAATATGACTTGTAATTTCTGAACAAAATTAAAAACGCAACATTTCAATCGATTGTCTTAAATGAGATAGCTAAGTTCCGTTAAACAAAGTGTAAAGGTCAAATATTTCAGAAATCGGTTATTGCAACAAGAGTGCATCATGCCGGATATTGTCGCTTAATGTAGAAACTAACCATCACTAAAGTTAACAGTGGGATTGTAATGCAAGGAAGAGGAACCTCGGTTTACTCTCGGAAACCACAGTGTCTTAAATTAACTCCGTAAATAACCAATTTTAATTCTGTGAGTGTATTTCTTTTTCAATTAGAAATAAAAAACGGAAGAATGTTTTCTACAATTAATATACCAAAAAGATCATCTTTCTGAATGCACCTATGTACGCTACTTTTATCACATTAAAGTTATCCTGCATTGTTTAACTGTTGAGGGGTATGAATAAACCTCTAGATACATACATACAGGGGAACATCGGTCTCAAATCTCCCTGAATCTCCCTGACACATGTACACGTTTGTGTTATAAAATCATTTACATCTATACGTGAAAAACATGCCTACCATCTTACGTATACTAACTGCTTATAATTGTTTATTTTCGCATTGTAATTACGTAGGATCAATTTTAGAAATATTATCGAAAACAGTCTGACACCTTCCTAGTTCAGTGATAGATAATTTACATAAGTCAGTTTCGTTTAAGAATAACCCCATTTTCAGTTTCTACTGTCGTTGTCGGCTTTACGTTGCCAGTTTCTCGTTTACTTTCACGTTTTGCTAGGTCACTGTGAACGTGTTTTTTGTCGTTTTTTCCTGGATATGATTATCTTTAGTCCTAGACAGACAAGAGCATCAAGATGAGCATGTCTGTTTCAACCGTCAATGTTGTTTTCCTAATCTGAAAAGTTTTTAGTTTATTTCCCCATATGTCGAATGAATCTTTGTCTTCCGCAAAACAAAACAGAACATAAAAAATTTCTTGGACTTTTCTTGAGGGCGTAGGAAGCGGGGCGCAGGGGAGGGGGAGGCAAACGTGTGTTTTTGGCAATGTTTTTTCAAGAAAATCTTGTAGACCTTTTGCCCTTTGCGCCCCTCCCCCTTACGTTTCACGTTTCATCTTCCTATGCCACTGTCTTAGATCAATGGTTTTTCTCTGACTACTCCGGCTTTCCTCCATCTCCTAAGTCTGACACACGTGACACGTTCATACATGACCGTGGTTGTACAAAATAAACAAAAAAAAAAACTATTTATATAACTCTTGAAACATTACCACCAGTTTGGTAACTTCAAAACGTCACACCTACTCAAATGTCATGGGGATATTACCTCACGACTTTCTCCTCGTGTACTGTCCCTAATACCTGGGCTGTCTCCGGGTCCAATCGACCAATAGAATGGTCTACATCCTTTTGACATGGATGTTTTCTCGTGTGTTTAATTACACAATTTGCAAGTTGAAAAATTTAGGTTGGTGATAATTTTGTTTGTAATGTCTCATCAAATTTCATTAATATAATTCCTTATACACGTATACACAAAATATCAAGAACGAGGTAAATTATCACGTAATTATCCACCTCGCGTACATGCCCATGTCGTATCGGATACAGAAATGTCTATAGAGCCAAACGCCCGTGATTTGACTAATAATCGACACGACTCAAACTTCTTGGCAACTGTTAAATAGGAAAATAATTAAATGTGTTTTTTTTTCTCTTCAAAATATTGACTTTGGCATCCATTTCAGGATAATTTCAAGCAAGTTTCAGCTAACTCACACTAGAAGAACTTTTAAAAGTAGTTTAAATTGTGTTTATAAGATGGTGGCTATGCTATGGCAGTCATTTTGGATTTTGGCTCCATTCCACTGGTAGAACTTGAGAAGTTCAAAATTGCGACTGTGGTTGCCATCTTGGATTTCAGATTGAGCCGAAGAATAACAACACTTGATCAGAACTATATCAAAACCATTTCAAGCAAGTTTCAGCTAAATCACGCTGGTAGAACTTAAAGTGAATTGTCGGGCAAAGAAAACCAGTCTAAATGCGTTCATTGGCATTCCAAAAGTTCTCACATATTAATACGACGGCCAAGTTCTGCTTAGTTTCCCAGTTCTGACCATTAAAGTAAGAAAAGTTGAAAGCATTGAAAGCGAGGCTGCGTGGAAATGTAACCACGGACATAGTGAGCCGGGAGGACGTTTTAGAATTTCCATACTTTAAATTTATTTCTTCGTACGCAGACAGATTTTAACGAGAGATTTTATTTTTCCATTTCATAAGAAATTATACTGGATACATTCACACCATTTTTACCGACTTTAGCCATCCTTGCCCGACTGTTCACTTTAAAGTGAATAGTCGGGCAAAGAAAACCAGTCTAATTGCGTTCATTGGCCTTCCAAAAGTTCTCACATATTAATACGACGGTCAAGTTCTGCTTAGTTTCCCAGTTCTGACCATTAAAGTAAGAAAAGTTGAAAGCATTGAAAGCGAGGCTGCGTGGAAATGTAACCACGGACATAGTGAGCCGGGAGGACGTTTTAGAATTTCCATACTTTAAATTTATTTCTTCGTACGCAGACAGATTTTAACGAGAGATTTTATTTTTCCATTTCATAAGAAATTATACTGGATACATTCACACCATTTTTACCGACTTTAGCCATCCTTGCCCGACTGTTCACTTTAAGAAGGTTAAAAAGTGTCTTCAATATGGTGGCCATTTTGGATTTCAGAAAGACCCAAAAATAACATTATGTGGTCAGAACCATTTCATGCAAATATCAACTAAATCATACTAGTATGACTTGAGAATTTTAAAGTGATTTTTTTTCAAGATGGCACTGTTGGCCATCTTGGATTTCAGATTGACCCGAAAAATAACAAAACTTTGTGGGGACTATGTCGGGATTATACATCAAGCAAGTTTCAACAAATGTTTAGCCCACCGTCGTCACCCCTATGTTCTCAAAGCCTATTGTATTTTAGGGAAGATTGGTCATCAAGATGGCCGATAGGGAGCCATATAAAAATTTGATAGTTAGTAAGTGCTGAATGGATCAATCTCAAATTATATGTAAATTTCCTTTCATCCGTCCTCCCGTCCGTAAACAATTCTAGTTTCGGGATATTTAAGTCACCTTGTGTAATATGGTTCCATAGTAACACAGAATCACGAGATTTTTTTTTTCAATGAAATTGCGACGTATTTAATTCATACTTCCAATTTATATAAGATAAATTATCAATACTTTCTGAAAAATACCGTTAAGAAGAAGTGTGTAGAGATAGAAAGATGAACGAGGGATGGGAATACATGAACATCTGATAAATGTGGTCTAACAAATCCAAAGACAACCAAAGACAAAGACTATTTTATGTTCTTTTTATTAAGATCCACTTGTTCACCTCTCGTACAATAAAATTACGTAACACCCACAGGCGTCTGTTACCAGCAATAACATGTAATACCCACAGGGATTGTTTTTCAGAAACACAAGGGGTGATTTGTGAGACAAATATGTAACAAAGTGCTTAATATACTGGACCCAGTGTAACAGCACAGATAACTCCTATTCTGATCTAGCCCTTGGTTTCACTAATGAAATGCTCGGATAGATTAGAATCTTTTGTAATATATCAATAAAACTTTGTCTATAAACTACTTTATAGATCTTGCATACAATATCCAGAAAGAAATTTTTAATTTGCTAATCTAAAGTAGTTTCTGCCTTCTCATTAATTAGTTAATTAGTTAAACCTTTGATCTTGTTAGGTAGGCAATAATTATCTATATACTACAATGAAAAATGTGCAAGTTTGAAATATTTTACACGCAACACCAAAATAAGAAAGGATTACATCTCTGGCACAACTCATTTTGAATATATCTAAAAAGGAAACTGGAACTATGTTTGGGTACTTGATCTGAGTAGATACAATAACAACTATGATATATACAAGAATAACATCGACAGAATGTGTATTGGACATCATGGATCATCTGACACAAATATATTCTATCTAATACATCTCTAAATAACAAAGGTAGTATACCTAAACAGTTCATAACATTTAGATGATTTTACCTTTAAATATCCCAATGCATAAACGTATGAAGAATATACAAGATATCATATAAAATATTTGATTTTCTGTCAACGATAATTCAAATTTTGAAGAAAAAAACAATTCTTGAGTACAATCATAGCCATCTTTACTACAAACAATGTTAACAGATACCTCTAGGGTCCACTTCTGTGTCAATTTGGTAATTTAAAATATTTGGAACTGAATACAAATGCTGATACAAGGGACAAATCTGACAGCATAGACGCAAAATTCAATACATATTTCTATGTCACAATGAAAAATCTTTACCTATCTAGATATAAATGATTAGAATGGTTTCAGATTAAATCAATACAACTATATCTAAGGTGGCAAATTTTGCCTGATAATGAGAATCATTTGTACCTGAGTATTGAATGAGATGAGAATGGTTTATATGTATTCACTTCAAAAGAGTTTATATCAATTTTAAGATGTTTATTTTTTTGAGAACGAATAATTCAACTTACTCTTAAAATAATCTTTAATATTTCAAAAATATCTTTCTACTAGTTTGATAGACTTTTGTTACTCTAACGAACACCAGAGACTATTTATTAATCCAACGATCTCGGTAAAATATGCTGGTGATTTCAAAAGTATGAGATATTTTATATATATTTCCATCAAATGAATCATATACATGGACAATATATATCAAACATTGGACGTCATGCAAGTATAGCAATATTGTGACTAGACATTAATGTGCATTGATTAACCATCATTACAATGTACATCATATGGATCATTAACTAAGAAATGTTCTGCAATACATAAAAGCACAAATTTAATGCTTCAGAAAAGCGCAACATCACTAGAGAATAAAGCTGCTTGGCTCAGCCATTAGCGGCTGTAAAAATGTGTCAAACGAACGGCTCAGAGCAATAAGCACTTCAAATCTGCTTCTAGAGGAAATAAATAAAAATAAGTTTGCAATTTTGATATTAATTTATCTATTTTTATATGAATTTCCAATATCTGATTAACTGAAGGAAACAAACCTCATATACCGTAGACAATTATTTACAAAGAAACATCAAACTCAACATATAAGAGGATGGATAGAACCGTCACTTCAATATGTTATAGTCTATTCTAATCGTTATAGCACTTGAGCAATTATTGTCTGTAATCACAATATAATTAACACAAAGTTTTTTTTTTACATATTCACACCCATACATTAGTTGAATCTGATAAATAAATAAATGAATATACAAATGTAAGGATTGAGACTAATTTAAACTTATTAAAATTAATGGATCACATGCATTTTAAACAAAATGAGTAGTTTAATTTAAAAAAAAAACTGGAATAAATGAACTTAATTTACTCCTCTGATATGGGCTCCTGTGAATTTCCACCACAAAATGATGAAATGTTGAAAACTACGAGGGGAGGTTCCCACAAAATATATTACACACGCGATACGGAATCCCTCAGAGGGGAAGTCCCCACAGAATATATCATACAAGCGATACGGAATCACTCGCAGACATTGACTTTGTATAACTGTAAACAGCTGGTACATGGTACAGCATGTTAACAACACATATGTAACAATAAAACAATTTCAATAACAAATATCACAAATAAATGATAGTATTAAGAACAAATTTTTAAAACAAATGATGTACGTATACCTATAGCAGCATACACAGTACACAGTGACATGTCATCATTACAACTGATTTAAAGGCAGTTTTATTTTGCAATTCACTTTTTTATAATTCATTAACACATTTATCAAACATGCCAGTATTAAAGTATACTTAATAACATCGTCGAAGGTTTCATATAAGGTCATTCTCTAGATCTGAGTGCTGTGGTTTTCATTTGCATCCATGTCCTAAACCTGGCATATCCTTAAATGACTTTACCCCGGGAGTTGTTAATACTTTATGTGAAATAAGCATTAAAGTGAACAGTCGGGCAAGGATGGATAAAGTTGGTAAAAATGGTGTGAATGTATCCAGTATAATTTCTTTTGGAATGGAAAAATAAAAATCTCTCGTCAAAATCTGTCTGCGTACGAAGAAATTAATTTAAAGTATGGAAATTCTAAAACGTCCTCCCGGCTCACTATGTCCGTGGTTACATTTCCACACAGCCTTGCTTTCGATGCTTTCAACTTTTCTTTACTTTAATGGTCAGAACTGGGAAACTAAGCAGAACTTGACCGTCATATTAATATGTGAGAACTTTTGGAAGGCCAATGAACGCATTTAGACTGGTTTTCTTTGCCCGACTATTCACTTTAAGAAATCTCATGGTTACCTAAGTCACTACATATCTAACAAAGCTTTGGTAACCTTGAACAGTTATCATAAAGTACACTAGAAAACTCATATTACACATATTTTAAATCAGAGAGTGATACAGGCAAAATCCATGACTAAATCTTCCTGATGTATCAGTAATAATGACAACATGTCCATCTCTTGATCAACTCTCCTCACAATGCTAACATACACATGCTAGCCACACATGGCTAAAATTATCTATTCACATTGCATAACATTGATAAGTACTAAGCCTGCAATACATTTATATAATAACAGAAATGTTTTACCGGTTTATAACCTTTAAAATACAATTATCATATAGTATATACAATCTTATTACAGTTTACAACTTCAGCATAACTACAACCACATACAGTAGCTTGAACTGAACATTTGTTTATGATTATTTCTCAACTCAGATTTTATTTTTAAAAATCTCACTAATACTAGCATGTAAAAGTGGACATTTTTGATAAATAATTTTCAAACAATCAGCAGTGTGAGAATTTCTGGGCTGTACACTAGCTACTGTAGTCATTAACTATTAGTTTAACAAATTATCAATTTATGAACTTGTTGAAATGGTCATGTGTGGATACATTCGTGAAAATGTAATAAATATAATTCCAACATTACAATACATAATTTGTAATTCGATAACTTAACCTATCTACAGAAATAGTTTATTCATAATCTGTTAGTTTACAAAGCAATCTGATGAATATAAGTTACATGATCCCACATTACCAAAGAGAATGCCATGATTCTAAGTATGTGAAATATACATTACATTCTCAGACATCAGGACAGAATGATCCTCTACTTATTGCTAATAATTACATTCATCACAACATAGAAATAAACCAATAAAAGTATAGCTAATATGTATTGACGATACAACTTGATTTTCCATTTTCAACCTTTTAAAAAAGAATATGGTTTACAGAATCAAAGTCATATGAAACAGGCCCAAATTTTTTGTTTTGAATTCTTGATTGTACTTTTCATTTTGGAGGAAAATAAATATAATTAAAATCAGTGGGACTTAGAAATGGAGCTATGCATGTGAGGGTGGGTGGGTTTCTTTTTATCTTAATACCTGAATTGGTTCAATAATTTCGTTGTTTCTATTAAAGAATAAACTTCAAAGGATTTACTTGAACAGAAGTAATTTACACTTACTAGTAACCATAGACATTTATGGTAAACAAATATCTACTTCAAAATCAGATCAAAGAAAAATCACAAATATGTTGTGACACACAAATTAAAGAGAATGGATTCCTTGTGAGTATAATCAAACCCTGTAATCAATTAACAAAATAAAATTTCATAATCGGTATTATCAACCAGCAAAGAAAAATATGAAACATGATTGTAAAAATTGGGTATCATAATATTATATCACAAAATTTCTCCATGAATTTGCAGTTTTAATTGGAGGTGATTGGAATGTTGTTCTTTAACACAAAGGAATAAAGAAGACACAGGACATTAACATATTTTTTGATTTCCTCTAATATTCTCATGCTTACACAATGTAAATGAATACAAGACGAGAAATGTGATGATGGAAATTAGACATTAGACAAAGTGCCTGTGTGAATATTTATACAGTAAAATGTGTCACAGAAATTGTTCACTGGATAAACATGTTACTTTTGTGACAAAAGGACACATATCAACTGTGGTCAGATCTGCTGACCACGGAATTGTGTTTAGAAATTAAAGAGATCAGAATGATTTTCGATGACAATGCTGTCAGAATAGTTTGTGATGACTTCGGAATCATAATTTATTATAATACATGTACTTATTAAATTCTCCAAAGATTTAATCAATATGACCTCATTTAATTACACCAGTTTGGTTCTCCACTTTAGCCTTATTGGATTACAGTTTGTTTGGCACAACAAACGCCGAGATCCAACACCTTGCTACCATCGGTGAATGGAAATCCGACATCGAGTCAGTCCTTGGAAAACCACAAAAGAAGTCTGCTACACACACAGACTAATATCACAGATAAATTTCATATCTCCACTCTGAACGGCTCATGGATTAGAATTTGTCTCCGTATCTTCAGCTGGTTCTGTAAAATAATAACATTTTATTTCAATAACCCATCACTGAAACTTTACAACTAAAAGAACATGAAACACTTTCAATGTTTACCTAAATACAAACTTCCTTCATATTTCTACCATTTCAATATACAGTAATCAGATCTCTATTCTTAAGACTCTCTACTGTAAAAATTTGTATTGATGAAACTTATGCTATATCCAGGATCTGTTTAGTGGTACATGTCATATTGGGTAGAAATTTCAACAAAATACAGTAATTCTTAATTCAGTTTTCTAATGCATGACATATTGTGTCTATTCAATCAGCATGCAAAACTTAATTTGCGGGTATTAAGTATTTTTTGTTCTGGTCGAGTTAAATACATATTTTTAATCCTAATAACTTACCTGCTTCCTCAGGCTTGGTGAAGCCCATGGCCGCCGCCATTTCATCAAGAGTGTACTGTCCATCATTGTTGACATCATAAGGTTTTAGTTGTTCCTCTGTGGGAATCTCAGGCATATATCCATCCATATCCATTCGTGATATTAGCTCATTACCATCCATGTCCCAGCGACGGTACGCTAATTCCAAATCTACAACAACACAGCAATAACAAACTTTGTTGAAGCTATATAAGATACAGAAATTTTTGATAAGTCCTTAAATTTTATTTTTTTAACGCCCATGCTTTTGAATAAGAGTAGCAAAGTTATGTACCTGCCAGCTGTTTAACTTCAGAACATATCCAAATTATGGTTTGAAAAGTTGAAACATATGTAACAACAAACAATCATCTTCAAACACTTACTTTTTTAAAACCGATATGTATATATACTTCAAAACAAAATGGAATAGTGACAATTCAGGAAGGGACTCGCTAAATGACTAACTAACTAGAGTATTAAGTCTCTACTGCTGCAAGTCCCCATCAATATGCAGCACATATTTTTGTTTCAGATACAATATTTCCCTCCTTGTTAAAATCCATGATGGCCTCTGAATCCAGTTAGCTCAAAAATATACACAACATATCTAGATGGCAAGAGAAATCATCCTACAAACTTACCTACCCCCATTTATTGTTTTACTTCTTTCAATACAAACTTTTCCTTTTTTGGAATTGTTGAAATCCAAAATTTTGAATCTGGATAGCCTATAAAAGTTTCACATGAGGAATAGTCCTAAAAAATGAGAACATACACTAGTCTACATTTCCTTTCACCATAATTATACAAAGAAAAAAAATCCAACAGGCTGATCAAGGGACCTAATTAATCAACAAGATCTTATAATACACCAAACTCCCATTCTCACTTGTCTGATCAGCATACTGTTTTTTACAAATACCATACACATCCATACAGGTGATGGAAATGTATGAACAGCAGAATATAGATTAGTATACAAATGAATCTGTACCTGAATAGTTTTTAATTGAGTCGATCTTCACCAGAGGAAATTTTGTAGGGGTAGGAGATGGTGGTGCTGTAGTACTCACAATGCCTGTACTGACATCTTCTGAAACAAAATCTAAATAATAAGAAGCAGATAAATAAATGCAACATCTTTAATATAAAGTTGGTCAAACATAAATCCTTTATCTGCTGAACTAATTTCATACATGTATATTACCAATGGAAGTTGATAACTGTTAACATGTAATTGGGTACAAGGTATATTACCATCAAGCCTGTCTATAAAGGACACTAAAGCATATCCTTTATACACAAGTGTCCTTTATATAGAGGTTGATTATATAGTAAATTGCACCATATTGGGTCAATGAGTTATAGACAGGTGTCATTTATGTAAGTTTCCTTAAAGCAGGTTTAATTGTATGTAGAAAATGGTAGTATTTTATATTTATTTACCTAATTCTCCTAAAATCTAGAGAACTCGGCCATGAAATATTTTCTGTACACGTCATAGTGTCATAATGACTATATTGTGAGACCATGACTTAACCAGTTATTTAAAATGAAGAATGTCTGGGAAAAAACAATTCTTTTGTGTTCGTTCATACGATATTTATAATTTTGAAGCTAATCTAGAGGATATGTTTGTTCATTAAGGCATGAAAAAAAACTTTCTAAATTACTTTATAAAATTTCCTATCAATAAGCAACAACATTATGCATTTCTTTTACTTCAAAAAAGTATGCATCTTTCATTAGCTTTTCAATGCTTTATGATGCTCTTCCAGCTTATAAACGATCTAGTTAACTTCAAATTATGCTTAAAGACGATCTGGTTAACTTTAAAATATGTTTAAAGACGATCTGGTTAACTTTAAATTATGTTTAAAGACGATCTAGTTAACTTTAAATTATGTTTAAAGACGATCTAGTTAACTTTAAATTATGCTTAAAGACGATCTGGTTAACTTTAAAATATATCAGGTTGATAACAATACATGACAGGACCTTTAGGCTAAGATTTGTGTTCATTGTCTACTAATACCTGTCTCTACTGTTGGTGGAGCTGTTGTTGTAGGGGAGGTAACTGTGTCATTTTGTACAGGGTTTTGGTGTGTGTTGGTAGTTGTTGGTTCGTTTACCACTACCGACGTTGGCTGAGGGGGCTCTGTTTTTGGTACAGGGCTAGTTACTGCAGATTCTACAGGTTCCTTAGATGCTGAAACCCAACAACATCTACATGCAAACACAGATCATGCATAGAAATAAACAAAAACAGACATAAAGCAGCATGGATGAATAAAATTTGTATCGGTATTAGGACCATTCACATTAACCAGATAATTATGTCTGTCAGTATACGTAAGAGATGGAGATTCTCGGAATGGTGCAATTGATTGTATTCAGAATTCCACTAATTATTGATACTTATTTTCACTGAAATTTTGGTTTCCACATCTATGTATTATTAGCTATTATCATGTGCAATGCCAATAGTTTTTGAGGAATCTTTGTGGAATGACAGATACAAGCAGACATAATGATTTCTACAGGGCTCAGAAGCAGGACCCAAAGAAGGATGGCCAAACAGAAACTAACCTTACAGAGTCTATTCCCTTGGTTGAAAAACAAGACTTGGCTATTAAGAATTAGTCCTTTTATCATTTCTCAAAAAGAAATCTTTTGTATGTGCATATGATTTTCTTTTGATGTTTCATCATTCATATCTACTCATAAACTGGAAATATGAAGCATCAATATGGAAATTTATCCATCCATATATGTATCTGGACTAGCATAACATTAAAGAGTCCATGTTGATGGAAAAATAAAACATGCATCAAAGACATAAAAGGAGAGAAAGAGAGAGAGAAAAACACATTCACAGACAACATTGAATAGAAAGCAAGTTAAGAGTAGGAACAAGATAGGTAGGATGATAGGAGATGTCATCTACATTAAATATGTAAGACACATATTTGAATAGGTTCCGAAATGTAAGAGGAATTACACCAGTGTCTCAAGGACCTCATCCCAATGGGAATATAAATAATCATGGCAGTACATGTACTTAAAAAGTTTGGCATGTTACAATTACTTAAGTAAACAAGCTGAAGTGAAGTCTATTGAATATTACCTGGTAATTAACATCCAAAACTTAATCATTACAACAGTCATTTATGTGGACATGGAAAGTCAACTGATCACCATCAAAATGGCCATTCCATTTTTTTAAAAATAAATGTTGTTAATAAATGGTTTTCTCAGTAAACCTCAACATTTTTAAACTTTAAACAACTCCATAATTTTTTTTAAGTTTCGTTGCTTCTTTAAGGAAAATGTATTGTCTTATAAATGGATTACATTTTGTGTCCTTCAGACAAATGCCAAGGTTTATCTTTTGAAAAAAACAACCAAGTACTCATTGTAATGGACACCATTACATAGTCCCCCAAACGCATCCCCAAATGCAACAAATCAAGAATGCAGTTGCACAGTGTATATGAACATCTTTGGAGAATTTTGATGTTCTTTTATATAGGAATTCAGGTTCTCCTAAAATGTACATAACTACATAACTTAGTGATCATGACCCAGGACCTGGCCATGCCTTGTACCTGTGTGTACTGCGCACCCAACTTTTCACTTGATAATTTATGAAAAAAAAGTGTGCACTATACGCGCAAAAATATGGTAAAACAAGGCTATTTTCAGAGGAATTGCTTTGGCAGTTATCATGACTGTATGGCATCCCTTAAAAATTTAAGTTAAAACCCCCATTTACCAATTTTCAATGAATTGCTGACAAAAAATTGAAAACAGGAAGTTGGCCCAGCGACAATCTTTGGTTTCAATCCATGCAGTATTCTAGGAATAGTAGCGATTTATAGGATTTACCTCTATTTCCCTTATTGGGCCCCGCCCCTCCTGCCCCTGGGGGTCAGAGCCAAAGTTTACACATACTCTTTTCCCCTTCCCCCAAGGATGTTTCTGGCCAAATTTGGTTTCAATCCATGCAGAACTCTAGGACAAGTAGCAATTTATAAAATTAATCTCTATTTCCCCTATTGGGTCCCGCCCCTCCTGCCCCCAAGGGGTCAGAGCCAAAAGTTATACAAGCTCTGTTCCCCTTCCCCCAAGGATGTTTCTGGCCAAATTTGGTTTCATTCCATGCAGAACTCTAGGACAAGTAGCGATTTATAGGATTTACCTCTATTTCCCCTATTGGGCAGACGGACGCCGACTGGACGCCGTGGACGACGGACGCCCGCCGCCATGACATAAGCTCATTCCGGCCACTTGTTCCTAAGGTGATGCTCAGAAAAACAACCAATTACATTGTATTTGGACACCATTACATAGTCCCCAAACGCATCCCCAAATGCAACAAATCAAGAAAGAATTTTGATGTTCTTTTATATAGGAATTCAGGTTCTCCTAAAATGTACATAACTACATAACTCGGTGATCATGACCCAGGACCTGGCCATGCCTTGTACCTGCGTATAGTGCGCACCCCAACTTTTCACTTGATAATTTATGAAAAAAAAGTGTGCACTATACGCGCAAAAATATGGTAAAACAAGGCTATTTTCAGAGGACTTGCTTTGGCAGTTATCATGACTGTATGGCATCCCTTAAAAATTTAAGTTAAAACCCCCATTTACCAATTTTCAATGAATTGCTGACGAAAAATTGAAAACAGGAAGTTGGCCCAGCGACAATCTTTGGTTTCAATCCATGCAGTATTCTAGGAATAGTAGCGATTTATAGGATTTACCTCTATTTCCCTTATTGGGCCCCGCCCCTCCTGCCCCTGGGGGTCAGAGCCAAAGTTTATACATACTCTGTTCCCCTTCCCCCAAGGATGTTTCTGGCCAAATTTGGTTTCAATCCATGCAGAACTCTAGGACTAGTAGTGATTTTGGGATTTCCCTCTATTTCCCCTATTGCTCCCCACCCCTCCTGCCCCCAGGGGGTCAGAGCCAAAATTTATATAAACTCTGTTCCCCTTCCCCAAAGGATGTTTCTGGCCAAATTTGATTTCAATCCATGCAGAACTCTAGGACAAGTAGCGATTTATAGGATTTACCTCTATTTCCCCTATTGGGCCCCGCCTCTCCTGCCCCCGGGGGGTCAGAGCCAAAATTTATACAAGCTCTGTTGCCCTTACCCCAAGAATGTTTCTGGCCAAATTTGGTTCCAATCCATGCAGAACTCTAGGACAAGTAGCGATTTATAGGATTTCCCTCTATTTCCCCTATTGGGCACTGCCCCTCCTGCCCCCGAGGGGTCTGAGCCAAAATTTATACAAAATCTGTTCTCCTTCCCCAAGAATGTTTCTGGCCAAATTTGGTTCCAATCCATGCAGAACTCTAGGACAAGTAGTGATTTATAGGATTGACCTCTATTTCCCCTCTTGGGCCCCGCCCCACCTGCCCCCGGGGGGGTCAGAGCCAAAATTTATACAAGCTCTGTTGCCCTTACCCCAAGAATGTTTCTGGCCAAATTTGGTTCCAATCCATGCAGAACTCTAGGACTAGTAGCGATTTATAGGATTTACCTCTATTTCAACTATTGGGGCCCCGCCCCTCCTGTCCCTGAGGGGTCAGAGCCAAAATTTTTACAAACTCTGTTTCCCTTCCCCAAAGGATGTTTCTGGCAAAATTTGGTTAGAATCCATGATGAACTCTAGGACTAGTTGCGATTTAAAGGAAATGGTGATGGACGGACAGACGATGGATGGACGGACGACGGATGCCGCGCCGTGACATAAGCTCACCGGACCTTCGGGCCAGGTGAGCTAAAAACAGGAAGTTAGCCCAGCGGCCATCTTGGAATATCAAAAATATTTATGAAAATGTTTTTATGTTGATCGCCATCCCTTAAAACCCCTGTAGACCAATTTTCATTGAGATCGGAGATTGAAACCTGATGAACAGGAAGTGAGCCAGCGGTAGGAGTGTCACGGTTAACCGAAAATACGGTTAACCGAAAAATTCAACCGTACGGTTCGGTTCGGTACGATAATTCTAAGTTTCGGTTCGGTTCATTAAAAAAATAACTGTCCTATAATACCTGTAATTTACGTGTATAAACTGTATTGCAGATTATTTCATTGAAAAATACGGCGAAGTTGTTTGTCAGAATCCCGAGAAATACACCTATTGACCGACATATATGTGTAACACGTGTGCAAGTTCAGTCATTCAGAAGATCTTTTTTGCTGTCTGCGGACATGATTTTTCACATACATAATATCTAAATGATATATTTCACTAAATGTTTGATATTTTATAATTGATAATTTTTTATTATGTATTTTTCCGATAACATTAATCCCGCAGAATATCGGCTGCTAAATCAAGCCGCCATTGTGTGTTGCCGATTGTAAACAATCGCGTTTCCGTCGGCCAATATTCCGTGAATTAAACCATTTTACGATTGAACATGCACCTGGTACGTAATAATGTTTATCTCTATTATAATTCAAATGCATAATACTTTTTAAAAACACTTTTTCTGGGATAATATCGATGTATTGATTTGCGGTAAAACTTACGATTTTCACATGTCAATCATCACATAATAATGCGTCATGAAGGATACGAGAAAAGTTTTAGTGGCGAAATAATGTATCATAAAGGATACGAGGACATATATCTCTCTGTGACTGATTAATGTGTCAACAGTACTGAAAGAGTTAAAAAGATAAGAAAATGTTCAATTATGTTTTTTAAAGATGTTCCACTGCTGAGAGATCATAAATGATACTCAATATTTGAACAAAAATTGGTATTTAATCGTGTTATATGTCTAATTAAGACACAAAATGATATAAAATAATTAATGAATTTCTTTGCTGCATGCACTTTTAGAACTTCAATGTATATAGGATATAGTGCTGTGGATTATTTTTCAGGGCGCAATAAATTATATGTTTTTAATTAGAAGTGAAATCTTGATAAAGAAAAAAAAACCCATTTGTTTAAGTGATATACCATCTTTAAATCTAAAGCAGAACTTGCTTTTGATAGAAAATAGACTTAAAAAGGGTAATTGAGATTTGCCTGAACCGAACCGAAAAAACCGAAAACCGATCAAAAAAAGTTGAAACCGAAACGAGCTGAAAAAACATGAACCGTGACAGAAGTGAGCCAGCGGCCATCTTGAAATAGCAAAATCTTTATGAAAACATTTGCATGTTGTTCGCCTTTCCTAAATAATCTTATAGACCAATTTTCATTGAGATCGGGGACCGAAACCTGAAAACAGGAAGTGGGCCAGCAGCCATCTTGGAATACCAAAAATCTTCACGAAAATGTTTTCATGATGTTTGCCATCCCTTAAAACCCCCATAGACCAATTTTCGTTGAAATCGAGGACTGAAACCTGAAAACAGGAAGTGTGCCAGCAGCCATCTTGGAATACCAAAATCTTTACAAAAATGTTTGCATGTTGTTCGCCATCCCTTAACACCCCTATATACCAATTTTCGTTGAGATAGAAGACCGAAACCTGAAAACAGGAAGTGGGCCAGCGGCCATCTTTGAATACTAAAATCTTTATGAAAATGTTTGCATGTTGTTCACCATCCCTTAAACCCCTACATACCAATTTTCTTTGAGATCGGAGACTGAGACCTGAAAACAGGAGGTGGGCCAGCAGCCATCTTGGAATACCAAAAATCTTCACGAAAATGTTTTCATGATGTTCGCCATCTCTTATAACCCCCGTAGACTAATTTTCATTAATCGGAGACCGAAACCTGAAAACAGGAAATGGGCCCTGGTGCCCATCTTGGACTTTTGTTTGGGGGACACAATTATTAGCCCTCACCTCAATGAAGCAGATGTCTTATTATCGGAGATTAATAAATGATGATTTTTTGGATTTTCTACAACACTGCTACAACAAAAATGACAGATAGAAATCTACAACTACATGTAGTCTAAAACCTACCAGAGGACTGGTTCATTTTCATCTCCATTGCATGTATGTACATCTTAAGGCTGTCAACCGTGGCCATAAGTTTCACTTGGTTAGCGTGCATAGTCATAAAGTGTTTGGTTACACCACCAAAGTCATGTAGTAGGTCTGCAATGGTCTTGTTTATAGCCTGTAAAACAAAGGAACAAGAGGATCATACCACCAAATCATTAAAGATGCTCCATTGCTGACAAATGGTACATTTTTCACTATCAAAAACAGGAGCAGACGATTTACTTTTTTTCTTCAGTTACAAAAGTTACTTACTTTACACCATTACCACCATTGAAAAGTTTCAGCTTCGAACTTTACTTCAGGTTAAAAATATGAAAAATAATTAATTGCATCCCGAAAAAAATCCATGGCACTATATCCTATATGGAATATAGTATAAGTACTGTTTGCGCATGCACCAAAGGCAAAATAAATTATTTTATATTATTTTTTGTGTTCATTAGACACATATATACACGATTAAACACCAATTATTGTTCAAATGAAGAATGTCATTTATGCTCTGTCGGCAATGGAGCATCTTTAAAGTTAAATACCTTTTAATTTTTTACTTGCCAAGACATTCTTGGCATATTAAATTTGTTTAAATTTCATTATACATAGCCACTCTGTAAGATCGTCTACATCTGTATTGGCTCTCTTGAAGTGTATTTGGGTACAAATGGTCTATAATCTGTATGCGCCCTCTTACCTATATTTGGGTACCAATAGTTTATAATCTGTATGAGAACCCCTTACCTGTATTTGGGCACTGACGGTCTATAATCTGTATGAGCCCCCTTACCTGTATTTGGGCACTGACGGTCTATAATCTGTATGAGCCCCCTTACCTGTATTTGGGCACCGACGGTCTATAATCTGTATGAGCCTCCTAACCTGTATTTGGGGACCGACGGCCTATAATCTGTATGAGCCCCCTTACCTGTATCTGTGTACCAATGGTCTCCAGCTGGTTAGCCCCTTCAGACTGGCCAGTCTTCCCAATGGAGTCATGGTCTTGCTGGACCTTACAATACAATAGATATCATTAAGAGAGGCAATAGAAAAGAGATATAAAACCATTGTTATTTATAAATTATTAAAATTTTAAGAGTCAGTTGAAAAATACTTAATGAGAAACTGAGTAACGAAAACCTAAGTTAGAAATTCTCCCATCATCCATGACACTACGTTCACTGGGACCAAAAATTCTGGGAAACTGAAACATCTTTAAAGTTAATGCCCCGACTACATATAAAATAGGGACAGAATGTAAATGATGGATGGGACTGATGGCATGGGAAACACTATTCTCATCCTCAATCCCACAGCAGCGACGTAACAAATTCCTATGATTTATTGTTCAGTTATCATTACTGTATAAATTAGCACGGTCAATATTTTGCGGTTTCCTATACAGAGCATATTCTCAGAGATAAAATTTCTTGGTTCATTAATTCTTATTGTTGTTTGAGTTGACAAGGATTTTCTGAATTTATTTCGCTAGTGTTAAGAAAATTGCTGATTTCAGTGAAAATGCAAATTTAGTGAAAATAAACAATCCGCGGAACTTAACTGCTATACAATAGGTCATGTCTTTTGTAGCAGGATCTATTTATCATTGCTGGTAGCTATTTTCACTGAATAACAACTACAACATATGGGACATATCATCTACATTAAAGTGCATAGTCGGGCAATGAAAACAAGTATAAATGCGTTCATTGGCCTTCCAAAAGTTCTAACATATCAAAATGACAATCAAATTGTGCTTACTTTGTCCAGTTTAGACCATTGAAATTATGGAAAGCCCCATATAAATTTAACACAGTTCTAAAAATAAATTCTGAAAGCGAGGCTACATGGGAATGTCAACACGGATATAGGCAGCCGGGAGGACGTCTTAGGATTCCTTTACTATAAATTAATTTCTTCGCGTGCAGAGCGATTTTGACAGGATATTTTATTTTTCTATTTCATAAGAAATTATGCTAAATATATTAACACCATTTTAACCGACTTAAGCCTTCTTTTGCCCGACTATTCACTTTAACCAGAGTAAAGCATCCTTTTGAAAGACACCATCACTACTACAGCACAGACCATTCTGGTTCTCTTCTTACACAGGACTTAAAATACATTGTGAACGAGTATTGAACCTTGTGACTCAAATCATCATCTGAGGCTACCAGAGCCAGCACTGTTTTTAACAAACATGATTGAAGATGTGACAATTCTGCAATTTTCCTTTCCAGAAAAGACAATAAGCCAGGTTAGCCCTTTCTTTGTCATTACCTCCTTAAATTGGTCTCTCAATACTTGAACAATGGCAGTGACATTATCCATTTTGGTGAGAAGCGAGTCAAGTGCTGCAGAATCTGCTTCAGTTCTGTTCATAAGGTTCATATCCAATATCTAAAAGAAATATGAAGAAGTTTGTCTTTATTCTAAACTGAAAATACAGATCATGATTTTTTTGATAAAAACTTGCTTTTTGCTTTGATTGAAAAATGGGTTGTATTAATTAGGTTCACCTGTTCATAAATACATGGATGGTGGTGTCTATCAAGTTTGCTATGTGACAGAAATTCTAATTTTCAAATCTTTTAATTATGACAGAAGCCTATGGTTTGCCAGAAATTACTGTTCTCCAAATTTCCTGGAGAACCTACCATTTGGTGGACCATGTTGTACACTTGATCCTCCATCTGACCACTTAACTCTCCACCATTACCCCCTTCTCTTCCTCCAGACGACGGAGTAGGGCTATTCGCTTTCTGTGTCGTCATCTTAAGCACGCTGGTAGCATTCTCCATAAACTTTTCCTAAACACAAATTTATCAACGTATGATTTGAACAAAAATTATGAATAAAGAAATGAATAAGCAAAACTTGTTTTATAAAGAATTCACTTATAAAATTATATTATCTAAAACTGAAAGTTATATTTTTCTGTATGAAGTATTGTTGCAGACAAGCCAACAGGTCAAAGACACAACAAAAATTGCCAGAGATCCTACACCAAAACCTTCAGTACTGACAAAAGCCCAACGTGCACCTAAAACTTGTATAAGATGAGTCTACGAGTGTGGGGCTAGTAAAGGAATGTCAGACACCCTACTAACTCTGCTACATGGACCTCTTTAACAGACAGATATACAATACCTGACATTAAATGTTTTTTTCTTCTTTGGTCTAACGATTTTTCTCTTTGCCCAGAGGCAGACCTACCTGTCTGTGCGAGACTTCTTGCTGTAACATATCTATCTTGCTCCACAAGGAACTGTTTACAAAAGCCAGTGTCTGAGACATGGCACTGAATTTCTGAAAAAAAGGAAAATCAACTTTGTGAATAATAAAATTGTATACATAGTGGACAGTCCTCAGTATGCAACCATATCATATGAAATAGAAATGCATTGTTATATATTATTATCCCAATTTATTGCCCATTATTGTTATTATCGTATGATATTCATTCTTACTACTTTAACATTTTCTTTGTATTAAATAGGTGGAAAGGTGAAATGCTATCCCTCTAATCTGTCCCAAACAGAAACGTTAATTTAGTTATTAAACCTACAGGACATAGCGGAAGGAACACAATAGCAAAGAAATATGTCAAGAATGATCTTATCTGGTATTACTTACATCCAATGTATCCTGCTGAAACTCCGGGTCTATACTGGGGGAATCTCCAGGTGCTGTGGTGGGTGTGACTTTATTCACCTGTGAATATGATATTATAGTAATTCAATTGAAACCTGGATATTGTAATAAGGAGAGAAATATCAAACACAGTCAATTAATGGCTAATGAAATTTTAACATAACTGATTACATATGCTGTAATGGGTTCTAATAGAAACTATAGAATTATGATTAGATTCTATTAATTGCTAATAGAATTATTCAGGTTCTTCTATGCACTCTTTACTTAATTAATTACACTTACAGATTCCATCAGTGTCTGAAGTTCTGTCTCTGTTTTCTTCTGGAACTCAAGCAACTCATCTATTGTGGTCTGCATTGATTTTACATTCACTCCCAGCTTTGCTACAGTCTGTCAACAAAATAGCAAAGTGTTAATTAGAGTTATTGGATAGGGGAACTGCATTAACACAGTGCTATATTAATTAAGCTATATACTTAGTCTAGGTTGACTTGATGATGCCTACAGAATAATGCTACATTGCAGTTGATACCGGGGTACTTCTGATTGTGTGATTATAAACTCATATTTATTTTCGTATTTTTTCACCTTAACGTTTTATTTTAGCCAAAAGGTAATATCAATAGAATGAGTCTGTACAATACAGGTTCCTAAACAACAGATTACCTTGTATACACTGATTATGGTCACCAGTACTTACTGACACTACTACAGGAACTTTCATTGCGATCTGTTTTATTTCTGGAGCTGCTTTCAGTCCCTCTTGTAAGGATTCTGTTGTCATTGATAATATGTGAATCTACAAATACAAGAATTTAAAATTCTATATAAACAATCGCCATATCTATAACCATTTTTAGATCCGTTTACATAAGGTAAGTTGGTCAGCATTAAGGATGTGGGTGAGGACAGCATTCATATAAGTTAAAAAGAAAATATAACTTTTCCTACTTAGTTTTATTTGTCCAGTATTAGTTTACATGAGATTTTACCTTATTTGTGATGTTTGTCAGCCTCTGGTTCATTCGTGCCATTTCTGTATCATCACCAGCCTTGATCCCTTGCATTGTTTGGTTAACAGTCTGGACCTTGTTCCGTAGATCTTGATAATCTCCCAAACCATTTGTGTTTCTTGATTCAACTAAAATTTACATTTTAACATAGTAAGTTCATACACAATAGATTACCCCAATTATAAGTATTTAACGATATCTTTGTAGACAGATATGTAGTCATGATTTTAGTTTAAACAGTAATAAAGTGATCTAATGATGACAATGTAAAATTTTGTTTTATCATCGAATGTAAAAATGCCGCCAAGACACATATAAAATAATTTACATTCATAATCAAGGTATCGTACATCGGAAAGACCCATTTAAATCTTTGTCATACAGGAGCAGAACACAGAAAGTTTAGTGACTGATGTTCAATTGAGTGACTAATTATATATTCAGCCCTTTTGTTTTAAATTTCATTTCTTATATGTTGATTCTAAACAGTGTCACAAAACTTATGTTTATTATTTGTTATTGGTTTAGGATATATGTTTCATGTTCTATCATTGGTAAGTGCTACATAACATTTAATAAGAATAAGCACTAATATAAATTAAAATATCCATTAGAACTTTCCAGTTAAATTTTATCTTTGTTTATATTACGATCACTTTAATGCAATATATTAATAACTGAATACCTGAGAATATTTTGTCTCTCATTTCATCCAGGTCACGTTTCATTTGAAAATGCATCCATAAAAGAGCCACACATGCTAGTAGGCAAGTGCCAACCAGAAAAATGCCAAATACTGTTACACATGAACAGCCTGCTGAACCGTGTCCTTTGCTGTTAAATGCATGTGAAATTCAAGTAATTAACATCATCATGTCCACATTCATCTGACGACCTAATTAATATTGTAGTAGGTTAGCACATCGCAGTGCATGACTTTTCTATAGAATAATTCTTAGAATGTCAGTTATATTTATAATTTTTCGTATATCAAAAGTTTATTCATATTATCTTAATTTTATCAACATTAAATAACTGGCTCAATGAACCTATGACAATCAAATATAATCATTTGCTTATGATAAGCAACAAATCAAACAATTTATTTGATGATCAATCGGGTTGTTTCGACATTCGTTAAAACTGATAAATAAGTATTATATATGTGATTTTGATAATCTAACGTTTAATTGTTGTATTTATCACTATAAACTTACTTCCGCATGAAAGATTTTTGGGCCGAAAGACTGAATTCGTCAATTTCTGACGACTCGCTGTCAGATCGCAGGAGCTCATGACCACTTTTGGATTTCCGTCGTGTTTTGACGTTACCAACCAAAGCATCGAGTTCTCGACGCTTCTTCATCCTTTTGGATGGTTTGAATTCAACATTAATTTTACTTTGTTGATCCAGCATTGGCGGATCAATATGAAAATCCCCCGAACTGCTGTTTCCAAAGTGTCAATGTTCTCGTCCCCAAACCGGAAGTGACAAGCCAAGAACGACTCTACGAGACGAATATATATCTGTCTTCTGATTGGCTGTTATATCATTATAATGTGTGATACTTGCATGATTGATTAGCCACGTGTGAAGAAACGTAAACAAATTTCCACTAAAAAGAATCTATTAGTTTCAAATTTTTCATTTATTATGTTGTATTAAAAATGTAACAACTTAAAATATTTGTTTAAAAAACTGCATACATACATTTGTTTATCTTCAAAGATTGTCTTTTAAAAATAAAGTTTTATTGCATAACACATTTCAGACCCAGCATAACAGAAATGTTAGTACATTTCTTTTTTTTTTAATTTTCATAATTATATAGAAACTTCGGACCATGTCACTCTTCATAATACTACATCAGTCACTGAACTTTTCCCCGTTTGCCCCATATGTTATCGATATAACAGCGTTTTAACCCATTTGTGAATTATTACTAATAATTTTAACCCATTTATAAATTTTGTTTCAAAATTTCTGTATATATATATCAGCCCCTGCGATATAATCACTGTCCACCTGTGCATGAATACTGCTCACCTGTCAATCTCGCCCTAGCTACCTTCTCGGTGAACTTTCACCTCTTATTCCATACGCTGCCTATTGGTCATAAGCAGGTGTGATAGCCCGAGAATTCATTCTCACAGATTGTCCCGAAGCAGAAAGACCGCTCAAAAACCCTCCCTACCCACCCTAAATTTCTAATTTTGGCTATGTTATGTGGCTTTATATATCTACATGACGTAATAAATATTTTCATTGTATATCTGTTACAGTCATAGGTGATAAATATGCATTTTTTACATAATTATTTAATCATGCTCAGTTAAATTGCATAACTTGCATGAGTGCTTGATGATTTTTTTATGCATGTCAGACAATTCTGCTAGATGTATATAATGTATGATGTGATGTGTTGATGGTTGATTTTGCTTGCTTGTGAAGCTGTGTATTTTGCCTTAGATTGTAAAGCTGTGCTTGCCTGAAATTGCTTATATATGTAGCCCTTTCACCCCTTATTATATGGGGTGAAACAGCATTTATTTATTTATATATGTTTGTAATAAAATAGCCAAAACTAGATACTTTAGTTTGTGATATATAAAGGGAGGTAATTTGTGAATTATTACTAATGATTCACAAATGGGTAAAACACAAACACTGTTATATAATATAACTTCAAATATTGCCCTGTGGTCTAGCTTATGTAAATAATATATCATTAACATTTCTCTGAAAAGTTATTGAGGTGATATGAGATTAAATATGAATCCTGCATGCAACTGTGACTATTTATATGGATCATAATTAATTACTGTACATATATACATTGTAGTAAAGTATGTCAAAATGGCATGCAGGCTAATATACATGACGTTGCCGCTGTATTTGTGTATTGAAAAAATATTGCTTTTCTACAGAAGATAGTAAGATATATAGGTCTACTTTTAATGTTGAAACAATTAAGGTGTAGAAATGAAGATGACATTTATAGCTTCTCTTGAAAAGAATTTCAAAGACTTGACATAATTAAGAAATTTAATATATATAATTTTTAAGTTAACATTATATTACACGTATTGGTGTATATGTATTATATCCCCTGATATCGAGTTATTTCGCTTGTGTAATATTTTTGCATATGTCACTTGTGTAACATGACCTGGAGCAATTTTCATTGGCAGGAAATTCATTGTGACGTCAGACAGAAACAATAAAATGACGTCAGGAAAATGACAGGATTATGAGGATGGCAGGACAAAATGGCTGCCTCTGCTGGGTTTTCGGGGTACATTTTGACATGAAATTCTTTGTTATGTAGGTATTTGTAGTTATGTGATAAAAAGTATCTTACATGAGTGTTCCTTTCATATGAAATTTTATCAAACTCGTCTCAAAGGTTTAATTTTTGCTCGCCAAATCTCACAAAAATAAAAACTTCTTTAAATCTTTTCATAAAATCTCCTATGAAATGAACACTCATGTAAGATCCTATATTTAGCTGATATATACCTATGCAGTATATGTCCTAGCTTAATCTGCCATTATTGATACTCTCAGCTGTACACAGGTAAGACTTGAAATTGATTTTCCACCATAATACCAGTATGTTATCAGTACCATGTCAGACAATGTTTGTTCTAGTTTCACTTGTCTTATTGTATCTGATCGATTTCCTTGCAGTTGTATATAAACCACATTACTGTTCAATAACTTTCAGAACACTTTTCTACAATCCCTTCATAAAACACACACATACCGGTATATATATATAAAATGAACTTCACCCAACTCTGTTTGTTCTGATTAAGAGTAAACATGGATCATTATGTCAAAGAACATCAGTCCGTTGGAACCTAACGAATATAGATGTCAAAAACTTAACAAATTCTGGTAAAATTCAAACACCAAGTCTGCTGCTATGAAAACATTATGTGTAATATTTGCGAGTAAGACAAGCAGTTGATATCACATATAATATTCAGGTCCTATCTGTTTCAATTTGAATATTTTTTCATTTACCAGGTATGAATATTTTGAATATTTGATAGAGTTGTATAGAGACTGTTGTTGTCCTGGAGAAATATTTACTCCTGGAATTCAATATATATATAATGGATTGTTACTTTAATTGAACTAAGAAGAGTTAAAATGTGTCTTCAGGGGTGAATTATTGAAACTTGTGTGTGATTTTAAAATGTCTCAATGGAAGAGGCAAATTCAACAAAATCACATTAGTGTTTAATAGTCTTTATCAATCTTGTCTTCATTCAGTTGGCATCCACATCCCAAACCTGCTATATTCCGGATTTGCATATTACAGAGTTATCTGCACTTGCGGATAGGTATTGATTGTGACGTCATGTTTTTGTGAGCGTAACGTCATACTTTTCGAAGAAAATGACGTGAATTGCGCTCACAAAATAATGACATAACAATCGATTCCTACCCGCAAGTGCAGATAACTCTGTAATATGCAAAGACAGAATATAACTAAATGAAGTTTCAAAAGACATAACCAAAGTGACAACTGTATTTTCACAATTCTATTATTTTATGAAGTCATAATAAATACTTTGATGTAATGATCTCAGAAAATACAACTTCAAAGATCTTGAGTTTTTTATGAGGGAACCAGCAGAGACAGTTCTGGATAGGGGTTCTACATAGAGAAATGGACAAATCAAGGGTCAAGATGGAGTTCTAGATTAGGGTTCTACAGGTGGTCTATAGACAGAGGATTTGATAAATGTCATCATAAGGAACTGGATCTAGACAGAGGTCTGTGTTGCGTAGATCAGGGCCGTGCCTACTACACAGAGCTGTTAAAGTTGGTGGTCTAGATGGATGTCAGGACTTTAATCAAAATATGAAATAAGAAGTCTGTTTTGGGTAGAGGGTCGAAACAGAGGTCTGGGTACGGGATCTATTTATAAACAGATGTCTGGGTGGAGAGGTCTTTCCTGAGTAGGGAGTCTAGACCAAGGTCTCGAGTGGGGGTCTACACAGAGGTCTGTCCTGATAGGGGTCCGGCAGAGGTCAGTCCTGATAGGGGTCCAACAGAGGTCAGTCCTGATAGGGGTCCATCAGAGGTCAGTCCTGATAGGGGTCCGACAGAAGTCAGTCCTGATAGGGGTCCGACAGAGGTCAGTCCTGATAGGGGTCCGACAGAGGTCAGTCCTGATAGGGGTCCGACAGAGGTCAGTCCTGGGTAAGGGAAGGAGATCTGGATAGTGATCTCGAGTTCTGGTGTGAGGGTTTAAACAAAGGTTCATTCTGACAGGAGTCTAGTACGAGGTCTGTCCCGATACCTACATGGGGAAATGTAGCTGCGATGACGTAGCTCTGAACGATGGACGGATGATTTCTGCCAGGAACGGAGTGTAGGCAGGGTATGATTATTCGTTCTAGAGGAAATGGCCTGGTCTGTATATAGACAGAGTTCTGCATGAGAGAAGATAAGGAAATGGATTGTGGGGGGAGGGGGATGAGGTAGGGGGTGAGACTCTTGTGATGAAGGACTAATATTGGACAATCAGTCTATAGACTTATATCACCCATACAAAAGCTTGTTATAACTGCTACTTACTGTCTAGTAGTTTTTGTTTGAGATCTGCCACTTGACCCGATAGCCAGAAAGAAATGACCATAAGGACAGACACTGCACAGATCAATAACAGCACAAAAAACATCTTTAAGAAAGCCCATAAGTTACACAGGCTCGTGTCTGAATCAAAACTCTTCTTCCTGAAAATACATGTAATCATTGCAAATTATATAGCTATATATAGTCGGTCAACAAAAAAAGAGTATACTAAACAAATGTACTAATTTGTAGTGAGTTTACAATGACAAATATTTTTTTTTTATTATTTGATATATGGCCTTCAGTCACAGGTGAAAGTGGTGCAAGACCAATTTTCAACATTGTTGTGTCATGTTATATATAACTCGAGATCTGTATTTGATAAAAATCAAAAACACTGACAGGTAGAACTAACGTTGTTCTTTTACAGTATTATAGTTATTTTTTATTTGTTTTCATACTAAATCCAACTCTCCGATTGGCAGATTATTTTCCTTCATATACTATGGAGAAAAAATTCAAGAATAGCGTGAAAATTTGACGTAATCATGACGTCACAATAGGGGTATGAATTTCGTTTGCAAACTTTTGTGAGAATCGGATTCACAGTTTGCAAACAAAAATTTTTTCATACCCCTATGAAGTTAAAAAATAGAAACATCAATAATGCTTAAATGAAGGTTAATAAAGATCGAGTCATCAATTTATTTTTTTAGTTTTAAGCCCGAAAATTTAATTACCGGTATTACTATATATATAGCTTGACCTAGCTGACATGTCATTTTTTTTTTTTTTTTCTTAAGATTTTTGACACATTGTTCCTGGTGCTGAAACCAAGGTAATTTGATAACCATATAAGCTTATATGTCATATGTATTTTGAAATGTCAAAAAACATAGGTCAACCTGGGGAAAACTAACCGGTTGAGCTAGCTTGGCAATACTGAATAAATTTAATTAGAAGATTAACTGATAATTACTATAATCTAATTATATAATATAATTTATGTTAGTATTGATTTTTTCTTCTTAAATATTTTCAAATGGTTCATTGGATTATTATGTATAGTTACATTCATTTTTGTGCTTTTAAAAACAAATACACAAACAAAGAGTCCTGTAATAATAATAAGATACAATGTAACACAATGCTTACAATTAATGTTTTACTGTGAAATATACACATACAAAAATGTACAAAGTATAACTTTGTTCACAGAAGTTTGACATTCTGTCAATTAATAGATAGTATACATATATATAAAAAAATACCCCTATATATACTATATAAAAGTATATAGGGGTATTTTTTATATATGTATACTATATATCTGTATATTATTGACAGAACGTCAAATTCCTGTGCTTTGTTTATATAACTTTTCTATTGTTTAGCTTTCAAACATATGGTGTTTAGACGCCTACACGTCAACTTATTTAGATCGGTAGGCCCCGGGGTAAAATGTTTGTTAGCTTTATATAGCCATAGTCGTGTCAATCAAGTGAAACACAATCACAACAATCGTATAAAGATATAACTGATAGTATCTATTCTAACACTGTACAACAATACAACTATCTTGATAAGAATTATAACTTCAGCGACGTACTAAGAAATCAATAATTGTATCGCACTGTGGCCAGCTGGGCTTCAGATCGCTAGTGTAGGTCATTAAAGAAAGCGAGTGAATGGTGTTATGGACGAAACTTACTTTTTCGGCCTTTTCCCCTTCAATGGGGGTAAATTAAGCAGTTCTGGGTCGCTATCCGACGAGTCTCCAAGTAAATTCATCATGATATCTTGACTAGTTCCCCCGTTTCTCTTCATTTCACTAGTTAATAGACATATAATTCCACAGAGCGGTCGATAATCTACAAAAAACAATTGCTGCACACGTTGTCAAAAATGTTCCTCTCCCGAAATCTGTTCAGGAAGTTTTCCAGTGACGTCACGAGGTCATAGGGGATCAGAGATTTTGGGGGTTTTGAGTCAAAGTTTGTAGGACTCATTTTGAGTTCATATCTAAACATCTCTGTGGATAAGATAGACTTTATTAAAAATAGATAAAATACGTGACAACCATTTGCATTTGTCCTTATCGGAGAGGAAAACTTGTACAATGCAAATCACAGCGAACCAGTTCAGGTAATGTTCAAAGGGAAGTAACTCGTATAATTGTCAAATCCTACCCAAATGTTTCCCGCTTAATTTTGAAGTCCACAAACGTTGTAAATGACCTTCCCTGACTTATCTGATTTTCTGTGTACCCATTTGGTGTGATTTACTACACAAATGACCTCTGCATAAAGGATAGGAAATCTGTGTGCCCAATTTGGTGTGATTTACTACACAAATTACCTCTGTATAAAGGACATCTGTGAGCCCATTTTGTGTTATTTACTACATAAATTACCTCTTTATAAAGGACACCTGTGTGTTCATTTGGTGTGATTTACTACATAAAGGACCTCTGTATAAGGACACCTGTGTGTCCATTTGGTATGATTTACTACATAAAGTACCTCTGTATAAAGGACACCTGTATGTCCATTTTGTGTGATTTACTACATAAAGGACCTCTGTATAAAGGACACCTGTGTGTCCATTTGGTGTGGTTAACTGCATAAATGACCACTGTATAAAGGACACCTGTGTGTCCATTTGGAGTGATTTACTACATAAAGGACCTCTGTATAAAGGACACCTGTGTGTCCATTTGGTATGATTTACTACATAAATGACCTCTGTATAAAGGACACTTGTGTACCCATTTGGAGTGATTTACTACATAAAGGACCTCTGTATAAAGGACACCTGTGTGTCCATTTGGTATGATTTACTACATAAATGACCTCTGTATAAAGGACACCTGTGTGTCCATTTGGAGTGATTTACTACATAAAAGACCTCTGTATAAAGGACACCTGTATGTCCATTTTGTGTGATTTACTACATAAAGGACCTCTGTATAAAGGACACCTGTGTGTCCATTTGGTGTGGTTAACTGCATAAATAACCACTGTATAAAGGACACCTGTGTGTCCATTTGGAGTGATTTACTACATAAAGGACCTCTGTATAAAGGACACCTGTGTGTCCATTTGGTATGATTTACTACATAAATGACCTCTGTATAAAGGACACCTGTGTACCCATTTGGAGTGATTTACTACATAAAGGACCTCTGTATAAAGGACACCTGTGTGTCCATTTGGTATGATTTACTACATAAATGACCTCTGTATAAAGGACACCTGTGTGTCCATTTGGAGTGATTTACTACATAAAAGACCTCTGTATAAAGGACACATGTGTGTCCATTTGGAGTGATTTACTACATAAAGGACCTCTGTATAAAGGACACCTGTGTGTCCATTTGGTATGATTTACTACATAAATGACCTCTGTATAAAGGACACCTGTGTGTCCATTTGGAGCGATTTACTATATAAAGGACCTCTGTATAAAGGACACTTGTGTGTCCATTCGGAGTGATTTACTACATAAATGACCTCTGTATAAAGGACACCTGTGTGTCCATTTGGTATGATTTACTACATAAATGACCTCTGTATAAAGGACACCTGTGTGTCCATTTGGAGTGATTTACTACATAAAAGACCTCTGTATAAAGGACACCTGTGTGTCCATTTGGAGTGATTTACTACATAAAGGACCTCTGTATAAAGGACACCTGTGTGTCCATTTGGTATAATTTACTACATAAATGACCTCTGTATAAAGGACACCTGTGTGTCCATTTGGAGCGATTTACTATATAAAGGACCTCTGTATAAAGGACACTTGTGTGTCCATTTGGAGTGATTTACTACATAAATGACCTCTGTATAAAGGACATCTGTGTGTCCATTTGGAGTGATTTACTACATAAAGGACCTCTGTATAAAGGACATCTGTGTGTTCATTTGGTGTGATTTACTACATAAATGACCTCTGTATAAAGGACACCTGTGTACCCATTTGGAGTGATTTACTACATAAAGGACCTCTGTATAAAGGACACCTGTGTGCCCATTTGGTGTGGTTAACTGCATAAATGACCTCTGTGTACCCATATGGTGTGATTTACTACATAAATGACCTCTGTATAAAGGACACCTGTGTGTCCATTTGGTGTGATTTACTAAATAAATGACCTCTGTATAAAGGACATCTGTATGTTCATTTGGTGTGATTTACTAAATAAATGACCTCTGCATAAAGGACACGTACATGCCTATTTGGTGTGATTTACTAAATAAATGACCTCTGCATAAAGGACATGTACGTGCCTATTTGGTGTGATTTACTACATAAATGACCTCTGTGTAAAGGACAACTTCGGCCCATTTGTTGTTCTTTATAGTCAGACTTGACTGTAATGTACACTAGTTTTATTTATTATATAGGCCATAAACAAAATATGTCTGCTTAGGGTTACCCGACCGACCCTAAATTTTTTTCTCCACTTTTCTACGAATTTTTTTTAAAAAGTCGGGATTTCGATCTCAGACTCTGGTTCCGGCTCTCATATTAGACTTAAAAACACTTAAAAAAAAAATTAAATTCTGACCAACCCTATTTTTTTGCCAATGTAACCCTAAACAGAGATATTAAGTTTTCGCCTATAACAAAATTGCAGTTTCCTCAAGGTTAGGTCAACAATTTAGGCATTTTTACTAGCGAATTTCTGAAATTGAAATTGACATTAATTATATACATATCCAACGTGATCCCACAGTTCTTCAGTAAGCTTATAACAGATATTTCAAGTACTATCTTCTCTGGTAATGAGACAGAAAAAGACTCTTCAATAAAATATATCAAAATTTTATTTACAGAGTTAACATGCTTATAAAACAATTATCTATTTTTACAACACAAATTACAAAAAGTAGTCACTAATATCAATGAAGGGGGATCTGGAATGCATTTATGATATCTCAATACAAGACTGACAAAAATACATGCATCGCTTTTCACTATTAAAGGCAAAATGATGAATTAAAATATCCTAATGTTTTGTATCAATTACCATAGCTTGTCACTAGTATGTAGCCCTCACACCTATATGTATAACTAGCGAAAGTTTTCACTTCCATATTTACAGAATTGGAATATTGCACTAAGAAATGCCAATCAGACGACTGGCATATGAATCATCAACTGATTTTATAAGATAACTCATACTTGGATGTTTTCCTTGTGTAGCCACAAGGCTTATAAACACACACATACCAGAACATACAATGTACATACACACATTTTGTCTGAATAATAATGATTGAACTGTAACATTCCAGAGTGCATGGGTATCATTATTGACTCTAGAATTATGAAACTGGAAAATATTGTATTTCAAATGATCAAGAAAGACTTGGGTACAGTGAATTTAGTAATGAGTTTAGAGTCCCGGAGTCCGTGTTGATTTTTTACACCGATTTTCCGTCAGCCATAACACTGCTGAGAGTACCACGGTACATACAGCCAGTCCAATAGCATATACAGTGGTGGGGAATTTACCCTAAAACACAGAAAACATTTATCATAAATCTCAGGTAACTTTGATAGATTACATTAAAATTTGTTACAATTATAACCCCAAAAATAGGAAACAATTCAAAATACAATGTATAATGAAAAGTTAAACAAATATTAAAAGATTTACAACTTTCAGTTTCACTTAAATCAAATAGACTGGCCACCAGTCTCTAGACTATCACCTTAAATTACAAATATCACTGAAATTTAGCTTGAAATTTTTGTCTCTTTGTCTTATTCTCCACGTTCAAAGTAGGGGGAGATAACCTAGTATTGAACTATGCAAAGAAAATCTTATAAACAACTTAGAGTCTAGTGGTCATTCTCTTATACAAAATATAAAGTGATAATTTTCATCAGATACAAACCATTCTCAAACATTTGTAGCCATGGTAACCATCTATACAAACACACTCCATCATGTTAGGTCCAACATGTTCACACATACTGTTGTCATTTGGGCAGGTAACTACAATATCAATTTTTTTTCTTTTAATTCAAATAAATTTCCCTTTTTACTAATGTGGAAAATGTAAGTCTAATGGAAGATTATTTTCCATGATATTTCAACTATTTATTGATTTCTTCTTTTTCATGACAGACTCTTCCAATATTCTGAAAATGACAAGTATTTCTTATCTAGAGTTGCCTCCCCTAGTATACCACTCTCAAAAGAGGTGTACTATTCTTAAGTTACTAAACATAGGAAATCATTTACCCTCATACAGGTAGGAGTATTTCATATATAATATGTTTTCCTGAGTAAAAAACAGTCATTTCAATAAGAGCAGATAATTTGTTAAAATTCAAATGTGATTTTACGATATCTTACTGGCAGTAATTGTTTCATGATTAACGTGTGAAAGTATAATGAATTATAAATTGCTAATAACTGTGAAGTTTAAGATAAAGTGTTTGTATGGTAAAGTTTACCATTAGGTAGCTGACACGTGTGTATCTCCCCCACACATTGGGTTGTTTCTGTTTCATTGTCTGGTCCATAACTCATCCAGGCATTGGGTCCCCCTGGACACTCCAAGTTTGGTTGTAACACCCTTTAAACAAGATCAATCAGTATACTTCATTCACATGAATCCTCTACAATTTCATTACAAACAATTCCAGTAAAGATTAGACAAGATAAATATGTCTTTAGGCAATGATTTCCATACTCAATTTATTTCAGGAGCTTGTACCTAATTAACTAATTTGCACTGAGAAAATACTACCGTATATTTCTTCTTCTTTTACTAAATATGTATATTGGGAATTAATGAGTTTGAATGCTACAGTTCATCGATGTATATCTACTATACAAGTCGCAACTATTTAATATCAATATGATCATATAAATTTACTCATCTTCGATACCGATCACTTACGATCTCTACACCCCTTAACTATCGAATAGTAAAACTGAAGGCAGCTCAGGGGAACAAACTGAACCAATCACAGACCTGCAAAAAAGTCTTTGATGACTACAGAAAGAGCAACGTACACCCAACTTCGAAGCCACACAGTCAACCACAGTGTACAGTTATACGGCTCTTTTGATGTACATCAAATGACTAAGTTACCTGTTCTATTCTGTTGCCTCCAGTTTTACTATGAGATAGTCCAGGGGTGTAGAGATCGTAAGTGATCGGAACCCCTGGAGTATCGAGGATGAGATTTACACTGAATCTGATAGTGCTGCAGATAAAAGTTATTAAAGTGTACTTACAAGAGATCGATATTTGTAGTATGAAAAAAATCTTCCTTTTTTACGCTTTTCAATTTATTTCCTTGTAAACGTCTGCAAAATATGAAGAAAAAAATTAAATCTGTAATTGTAAAGAATATATACACAGTATATTAATGTAAACTGTGACATGGTATATGTACCAGTAGACAAAATTTGAAACTACATTTCATTTGTTACGAGTGACAATAAGACAGTTAAAAGACAGTTAGTGTATACATATTTGACTTACCATGTCATTATTTTTTTCCAGAAAATTTTTAACTATTAAATCTATGCATTTGTATGAAGTCATACAATATTTACATAAAAATTTTATGTGCGTATTTGTAAACTTTTGATGTTGTAGAACAATTTGATTTTGAATTAAAATATAACACTGAGTCTACCATTCTATCAAATCCCGATCCTTTCAAGACAGAGTTCTAAAAATTTGGTTTTGACAGAACATCAAAGCCTAGAACTCATATAAGATGTGTCTGAATCCAAAACCTTTTATATAAACACTTTGACTTATTTAAGGGATCAAGGATCATGAAATAGTCTTAGACTGAAGTTTTTGTTGAGCCAAGGCCAAACAAAAAAATATTCTTGTTTCCGGTTACACCATTTAAAACTGAAGGGCCTATAGGTAGGGTATTTTTTTAAAAATACTTTTTTTCTTCATCCTACTTTCTTGCAGTGAAAAACTGAAATAGACTTTATTCAACCTTATATATACCATGGATTTGAATCCCAGGGGAATATTGGTGTCTTAAATTTACAGAATTTGTACCAAAATTCCTGATTTTGTGCAAAACCAAACAAAATTTAGGTTGTTATTTGTTTGCTTGAGGACAAAACTGATAGCCCAATAAAAAAAACCCACCTTTTTTTAACATCATCTGTGATTGGCTAAGTCTAAACTTAAGACTGTTTAAGACTTATTGTCTTAAGATTGTTTCGTGATCTTGGGGCCTGATATGATATACCAGCTATTACACACTACTGTACATGTTATATACTTACATAGTAGTTAAGTTTGGCTGGTTTGCTAGTATCCCATCTATTGTTTTAAGATTACAGTTTGACAGATCAATCCTTAAAACAAAAACAAAAATAACATTAAGTACAAGTTAATTGTAACTTCATTTACTGTACACATATTTCATAATTCACTAATTCAGTACTTCAGAGAACTTTAAAGATATCTTTGGTTTATTCATATAGCTACTTACATGCTCATTATCAATTTTAGGAAAAAATCATTTTATAGAAGGAGTTGTTATAAATATAATCAATCTATATATCTTATATATTTATATATGTTTCTTCCTATAGCTACATGTATACAGCCTACATGCACATGCATGTCCTATTTAATTTCAATATAATCAGTTCTTAATCAGTTTTCCATTGTTTTTTTTCTCTTCTTTTTACCTAAAAACTTGCAATTTGTCTTATGTCAAAAACAGTAGTTCCTATAACTGTCATATGATACGGCATATTAAAATTATTAATATGTATATATATACACATAGTACTCACTCTGTTATAATAGTCTTGTTTCCAGATATCACAATACAACATCTACCAAAGGGTGTGCTGTTCTCTGAACAATTTAAGTTTTTTTTCTCTGTACAACTTGGCAGGGTACAGACCTGAAAGTACATGTGGAACCTCAGTAATAAACATTGCTAAAAGCAGAAACATATATATACTATATATGTATATATATGTTTCTGTTAAAAGTGACTGAATTAAAAAGACAAATAAAATGAATATATACATGGCACATAATGAATTATTAAGATCTCCCGATAACTTACAACATATTGTTACAAAAATGTCCTATCCTGCTAAAGGCTAACATTGTTGGAATAGGCCTATTAGGCTACTGGAATACTACAGACCAAAGGTGCTGGACATTATGTCTGTAAAATATACTGTATTCTACTGTAATTCATATGAAAAATAAGCATAATGAATTTACTATACAAAAAGAAAATTCATGATATAATTCATAACAGTAATATACAAGCTTTTGATAATATGAATTTATAATCACAAGCATCTGTTCATGTGTCCAGACATAACGTAACATGCTGATTCTAAAAATAGCCTGATCACGAGTGACAGATTTTGACAAACTGTAACTGGTGTTATTGGTAATCTACTGTTTATGACTAATTTTATAACTACAATTTTCGTTTATGGAGTCAGAATATAAATTTGGGATGATTTCATCAATCTAGATTAAAACACTTCCTTATAAATGATTTCTGCATTTTTTATCAACTTTTTTTGATATGTTCAAACACAATGTAAATAGGTAAACAATACTTACATCACTCGTGCTGTAACTCGACGTTAGTCTGGTCAAATTCAACATTAACACAGAAAATATACATATATGGAATAAAGACTTCATGGTAAAGTAGTGTTCAGTTTGGTTCTACAATGTAGGCCTAAAACAAAGCGACGCAGACCTACAAATTAACAGATGAAATCATAGTCATAAAACGAAAACAGCAAGATAGTGACAACGTCGCAGACTTCCTCAAACGTAAACAGAGACTTCTGTCAAGGGAGATCACTCTATCCCGGAGTACGGCTCCGACCAGAAACGTAGTCCGACCCAATCATAACACTGATATACTAGCTATACAGTATAGGCTATGACGGAATATATTGAAACTAATCTCAAATAGATTGGAATTAACGAAAGAGTGTTTTTTTATTTATCCATTTTTTCTTTCGGTAGAGTTATCAATTTAGCAAATGAAAAATTGTTCTTGACAAATACTGGTTTCATTCAATCAAGAGATCAATTTAAAATATCTTCGAAATGCGTAAACATATATTTTAATAAAAAGGACTATGCTAATGGCAAGCCAAGATACTTTTTATTCCGAATATATCGGAAATTCTAATTCTGATATGGGGAATTCTTCTGTACTTCCCGATATACACGTAGGAAATGCTAAATTGCCGATATCGGAAATTGAATTTTCCATATCGGAAATTCTATTTCTGATATCGGAAATCACTTTTAATTTCTGATATCGGAAATTCTTCCTCTGACATCGGAAATATCAAATATTCTAACTCTGAACATATCGGAAATTAGAAAACAAATTTCAATATCAGAAATTGTATTTCCGATATCGGGAATTCGAAATTTAAGTTATTCTACCATGCAAGCTACCAGGAAGCAGTTATTGCAACAGAATGAGAGTGAATTTGTGATATCGGGAATTGAATTTCTGATATTAGAAATTCAATTTCTGTTATCAGGAATTATTAAGATTTTCCGATATCGGAAATTCTAATTCCGTTATCGGAAATTCTATATTTGATATCAGTAATTAGAAAACAATTTTCCATATCAGAAATTCTAATTCTGATATGGAAAATTTTATTTCCGATATCAGGAATTCTATTTCCTATTTGGGAAATTCCCGATATCGGAAAATCTTAATAAGTCCTTGCTTTTTGGCTACCAGATCAATCAATTTTTAAAACTGACAAATAGTAATAAATGAAATTTTACACTCTTGGCAATGAAATGTGAAATTTATCAAACACGTTTTTGATCAATTTTATGTTGCATAGCCAAACACGCAAAATCCTCTCATTTCACTGTATTTGTAAATTACATTATTATATGCATCGATCAACATTCTTTTAAGATGTTTTGTATAAAATCCAAATAGGTTTCATTTTCATTAGCATGCATGACTGTATGTAAACTGCCCAAATATGTAAAATATTTCACATATACTATACCTATAATTTGATAAGCAATTGAAGTCATTTTGTTCAGCTTTTACTAGAATTTAAATGTCTGAGTACATTTTGCAATCGGTCTCAATGGATGTCACTTTGAGTAATGACATGAAGATGGGTATGATAAAAGATTATAATACACCAGATTGGGGTTTCCCTTAAATAAGACATCTAAAGACTATAAAAACATAACGGAAGTCGAATAGCCACAATGAAGAACTTGCCACACAGGTTGTGATCATAACTCGAGAAGAAGACCATGAAGAATTGTACAAAATATAAAAGACGTAGTATAATCTTAAAAAAGTCATTGTTACAAATCTTACATTTTTTCTATTTGTAACAGAAACAAAAGATTGAACGGGTGTTCAGACACAGAAGGTACCCTATCACCACAAAAGAAATTGCAATCAAATTTTCTCTCGTGCCTATACGTGTAAAACTGGTTGGTCTAGGGCAATACACTCATGTCGCCTGAAGCTGTATTTCATGGCTATCCATGCAATAAATCTCGTGACGTCACAACGTCCACAAAATTACTAATTTCTCGGTACAATTTTAACTCCCCCCAGAAACGTTGATATATTTACTTTAAAAGATACAAACAATAGAATCTGCGTTGAAAATATCACGCAATTATCATGCATGGGGAAATGATTTGCATTCACTGATTTTTTCGAAGTCATTTCAAAATGGCGGAAAGTCGTATTTGTAAAGTTGCAATTAAACGTCGATGTATGAGAGAGAAAAATACTCTTTCATAAGTGGATATGAAGGATAGGGATATTCTACCCTCAGGATCACAAAATGTTGTATAACCCATGGCAAGTCTCGGGTTTTACATCATTTTGTGACCCTTGGGTAGAATATACCTATCCTTCATATCCACATAAGAAGAGAGTCTTATAGACTAAAACTATTTAAAACCGTTATGATGCGCCGATAATGCTGCAGCGATCGCAAGGACTCCTTATCATATCACATATTGGCATCGTATTGCATTTTACATCTAGTTAAGCGTGTGTCCTTATAAGATATGCATCGTGTGTTGTCCCATGACTTATGCATACATTTGATGATTGATTATGATTGACGTCCTGTCAATAATTAAGATCATTTTAGGGCTGTTTAAACTTTGTGTGTGGTGAATTCTGAATATTTGGAGACAGCGGTATGTGAAAGTCTCCTTTGGCTCTTCTGCACCACAATCTCTGCGGACCCATAAACATTCACCATACTTTATGGTTGCAAGGGGAATGGTCCTTTATATCTGCACTTAATAAGGGGAAAATCAAAGTCCAAAATCAATCGTTTGTGTTCGTAAGGTATTACCATCCCATTGAAGAGCTTGCTGCACACAATAACGTTGTCTATTGTAAACATTCACATCATACAAACTACCTATCACTTTTAACCAAATGAGGTAATCTTCTGTAAATTCCGAATCATTATCATCTTCAATTTTAGCATGCTTACTTATGCAGTCGCTACCTGTCATTTCCTAAATCTGAAGTAATCTTTAAGTATAAATTCTAATCTAATGCTCTTATTTGTCACCAGTAAAGACGAGACAACACTGTTGAAGTAAAATTAATTTATTTCTTTTGTTTCTACAAGAAGCATATATAATTATGATGATACATTTATAAATATCGTAACCAAACAAACTTCATGCATTTTTATATAAGACAAATACATAACAACAATATTTTAATAATAATGAAATATTTACTGATAAGATAAGACATCCCTGCTGTATTTTGAAACAAATAAAATATAATAAAAAAAAGACAAAATGTAGGATTCATTTAGGATATATGAATGATGGCAGACTTATGCATTGAAAATGGAACTACATGTAATCATTAGTGAAAATCCCACTTAGGGACGTCTTGATAAAATTAAAAAAAAAAAAAAAAACAAAAAAAAAAACATTTTATTAACTCATGCACCCCTGAAATTAAAAAAAAAGGACCATTCCAACCTTTGAACTAGAAGGGTCTACTTATATCTTCAGGGGTAGATGGGTCGATAAGTTTGATGGTTTTAGGTTGAAGCAAAAGCTGATATTTGGCCTTATATTAAAAGTAACAAATCTTAGTATGTTGGACCTATCGATGTATTCAAATAAGCATGAATCTTACATTCATTTAAATAAATACTATCAGCATTGATACATGATAGGAAATGTAAAGTATTTTAAATGCTAGCAAAAGATATGACGAAAACTTCGACTGAAACGCATTGTAACTATTATAAAGGAGCTCAACCTGAACAAAGTTTATCCATCTATGACTTTTGTATCTGCTTTACACTGTCAACATTACAAAAACTCTACACCTTTGTCGCAAATAAAATGAAAGATGTACATCATAAATCGAGAGCACAATGCAAATATTCGGAAATGCTAAGAGTTCATCACATACTGTCGACAGGTGGGTATTGCAACCTGAATTAAGTATGTGAATATTTTGATATACAAGTAACATTGGAACTATTAATAGAATTTATACTTTTCCCATAGGTAACTTACGATCATTATCAACACACAAGCAGGAGGGTTTTGATGTATTGGCAGCAGCATAAAATATACTGATGCAATGTAAATTGTAAAGCACCTTCTTTTCTGTGGTTGAACTACATGTATTTCACAGGCGAATAGAAATCGCGATAATTCATTACCATGAAATGTTATAAGTAGAATTATATGTTCTAAGTCTAGAAAATGATTCTCAATGGAAAATACATAACGTGGGAATTCATCGGGAAAATAATTTGCTTTGCAGTTACCAAACGGCCTATTGCGAAATCGTTTGGTCCTTACATACATTTGTATGTAGCATTAAAGTCCTACATTTCCGATTTATGGTAAAGGATGATGACATGGACTTTTCTTAGTGTTGTTCCTCCATGATATATGGTAATGCTGTGTATTGATGTCAACCTATCCACCCCCGAAGACACGTTTAGAATCTTTAAACGGTAAAGACTGGAACTATTCCCTGTGAACCTTTCGTGGGTGAATGGACTGAAAGTGACCTACTGTGGGACGTCGGATGAAAGGTACTTTACACAGGGAGAGTTATTGCTAACGACAACATCTATTGAAAAAGCATTGTAATGAGAGATCTATTTATATATTTCATGAAACATGCATATTTAACAATGTAACCATGTTGTTATATGAGTAAAATAGACAAAAATAAAAAAATTGTCATATTCTAACATTTGTCACAAACAAAGTTTAATAAAAACATATCAGTATGAACGTAAAAAACACAGAGAATGCTACAAGTAAATATACATGGGGACATACAACTACAAAATTTTGAGATAGGTTATATGTAATAATTAGTAATCTACGGATATGTTTGTCCCATAACTAAATCAACCTTGACAAACAACATGTAAACACAATTACAACAACTTCTAGATACTGAGGTGGATCCTTATCAGTCGCCCTGACATCATCCTCGATCCCAGATGTATATATTACGAATTATTATTGCAATTTACACCAGGGAACGAGGATGCCCTTGATCTCCCTTAGAATAGAGAACGTTTGGTTATATATACATGTAATCTACATGTAAATGTAATAATAAAATGCTTAACATCAATGTCAACACAAACCCGGTGTAAGTTTCCATTCTTATCTATCAGAGTTACTTCCCTTCGTTTCACTTCCTCAGTACTGACTAAGTGAAACGAAGAGAAGTAACTTTAATAGTATACAGGGCGTAGGAAGCGGGGGGGGGGGGGGGGGGGGGGGGGGGGGGGGGGGGGGGGGGCACTGCCCCCCCGTTCCCCAGGACGGGGGGGCAAACATGTCTTTTTGCCCCCCATTTTCGCCGACTGAAATTTTCTAAAAATGCTTATTTGAAAGAAAAAAAGGGTCCTCCTGCACATTTTTCGTACTTCATTCTAGAAAATTTTCCGCTGCGCGGCGCATTTCCTAAAACGTCCAAGCACATAATAGTCAAAATTCAATACACAGAACTAGACTAAAAATGTCCATCAAAGGATTCTATGTACTATTTAAAAAAAGTCTCTTAAAAGATCAATTTGTTTATGTCTTAGCGAGACAATTAATTCATTTTTATGTTACACAACCATGTGCCGATGGTGTGAAGCTGGTGTATTCAGATCGAGTAGGGTTGCATAATGTTTTGACGACACAATTATCATTTCTAAATGCAAGTACCTGTAGCTTTAAATCGAAAAATTACCATGTTAAGAACGGCTTTATAATCATTAAAATGCATCATAAAACTCATCTCAGCCATTATAAATCGTTTTTTTTTTCCGGGGGAGACCCCCGGACCCCACAACTCCAAAATCTCGCGCTTTCGAGCGCTCGCAAATTCATCAAAACACATTTAAGCTATTCTAAATCGTAATCTTTTTCCTGGAGGAGGCCCCGGATCCCCCAAAGACCAAAATCTCGCGCTTTCGGGCGCTCGCAAAATCATCATTATTCATTGTAAAACTCATCTCAGCCATTCTAAATTACAATATTTTTCCCGGGGGTCACCCTCAGACACCTAAAATACCAAAATCTCGCGCCTTCGGCGCTCACACGCTAATTTGGCCAATTTGCGTATTCGTTAATTTCCCACTGTCTATAAATGTGTACAAGGATTAAATTTACTGATATATGAAAAATGTACATAAAGCATATACATGTATGGTTGGGAGTGGAATTAATCTCCTCCTGTAGGTACGGCGGGGGCGGGGGGGGGGGGGGTTTACAAAATACTGAGGACCTTTGCCCCCCCATTACGTTTCATCTTCCTACGCCACTGGTATACTTAAAAATCATGCGATATTAGGAAAATATTTTTTTAAATGTTTTGTATTGATATTATTACAGTACAATATTGTATTTATCCAGTTTTTATTTGGAAACAACTAGGAAAGATGTGCTGTTTAGACTTGTGACCGTTGACTGATATTATTTGTTGTAATCAATTAACCGAAGAATTTACCCGCGATGTTCTAGAGTTTTCCTAGAGTGAAAAACAGAGAAATAAACCTGTTAGATCAGAATTGGAGAATGGCATTAACGTTGATTGCTGTGGGGGGGGGGGGGGGGGGGGCCAAAACAGACTGACAAACGGGTCATTAGGGGGCATTGGTCTGCTTAAATACACGTAATTTTCATTGTAGGACCAGCCATATCTCAATGACAGTAAGTACCATCTGTTTACATGAACGTGGGAAACTGGTGCAACATTTTACTATTATGAGAACATACTTGTAAACACAGAAAAAAACCAAAATAGTTAAATATTAACACAAAACATAAAAAAACGAAATCATGGATATAACAATACATGAACAATTAATATCATAATACCAGTTTTAACACTTGTTTGTTCATTTTATCTCATTGCCTTGAGAATGAGATACAATTTCATTCATTACACTCTCCCTACAATGAACGCCTCACAGATCATGTGACGTTGTGTTATTGAGACAGTAAATATTATGCATCGCTTTCATGTTAACATCATCCTCGGTACACATGGAGTAACTTAATTAAATACTGTCCATGAGTATCGAGGATATCATAACCTTTAAATACTTTCTGAATGTTTATTTGCTTGCCAAATTGAAACATCCGTCAAATGTAAAGGCATTTTAATTTTTGTGCTGTTATATAGGTGCCGAGTGGTTTGATTTCATGAAAGTTTCTCGAAATAGGTTCTACTATATGTACGAAATGCCATTTGCATTGATTTTTATAAACCAAAATGAAAGAGAGTAAAGGATATAGATCACGAAATGCGATTCCCACTAAAATTACTCAATCACGAAAACTCCAAATCTTTCGCGTCAAAAATAGTCTAATTAGCAGAATCGTAAATGGCTCAATGTCTGATGATACTGTAATGCCGGCTATGTTTTCCCCAGAGATGACATTTCGAAGATTTTGCGAGACATTGAGCCCTATGATCGTGAAAATTTGATCAGTAAAACGAAGATTTCGCGAGACATTGAGTACTATGATCGTGAAAATTTGATAAGTAAAACAGTGAGAAATAGATGATACATTGTAGTTGGTTGTAGATTTACCAAAATCTTTCGCGTCAAAAATAGTCTAATGAGCAGAATCGTAAATGGCTCAATGTCTGATGATACTGTAATGCCGGCTATGTTTTCCCCAGAGATGACATTTCGAAGATTTCGCGAGACATTGAGCCCTATGATCGTGAAAATTTGATCAGTAAAACGAAGATTTCGCGAGACATCGAGTACTATGATCGTGAAAATTTGATAAGTAAAACAGTGAGAAATAGATGATACATTGTAGTTTGTTGTAGATTTACCAAAATTAAAACTTCTCATCGTAAGTAAATAACACGAAAAAAGGTCCACTATATATTGTTCGACGTAATAATCCTGTCAATATAATGACTGTGACCAGAATCGTCTTACTAATTGCAACTAATCATAACTGTCTGACATCAGTAGTTTTCATCATAAAGTGCAATGCTAAATAGCATTATAATATGTTTATCAGTATAAAGATCCGAAATCCAGGCAGTATTGTCGTCTCGGTGTTCGGAGGATTGGAAACGACCTGCCGGATAACCATGGCGTCTGGTCGTATATAGCATTACACTGACAGGCAGACACATTCCCGATACTGATGGACAGGACTTAAATGGTCAGTGTTCTAGACGAACACACGACGTTATTTCATTCTCAGACAGTTTCTAGCAACTAGATGGCAATTCCTGTAAAACATACGACGTTATTGAATTCTAAGACAGTCTTTAGCATTTTGATGGCCATTCCCGGAGAACATACGGCGTTTCTTTTTACTGCAAGACAGTCTTTAGCATCTAGATGGCCATTCGCGGAGACCATACGACATCTTGTGACTCCAGATTATCGATAGTTAATTACAATTGTACATAGTATATCTTATGAATGTGGAAATATATAAAAATATTTAACAGTTTGGAACATACACTGAGCATCAACTATGTGAAGCCCGTCCTGTACAACACACAACTACTAACACTGACAACGCCAATAGGACAGTGTTCGCACATATTGATATGCCACTGCCGGAGCAGATACAACCAGACTTATCCAGTAGAGGTAGAAATGAGTTCCAGAACGCCATCTTTCTCGGCTTGAAGTTTGGGTGTGCCTGGATGTTGAGCTCCTTCTCATCCAGGAGAAGGCGGTTGATGGAGCGGGTAGATGTGTTGTAGATCAGGTACGGAGTTTCTCCGTCCAGAGTCAGAAATCTGGAATCAGAAATACCACATTAATACCTAGTGATAAATTTACAGAAATTTCTGTAAAAGTAGAAATATCCGCGGCGTCGATATTTTCGGTGATTACGCTTTCTCTAAATTTCCGCGCACGAACATAGTCCGTCAAATGTGCAAATCATACGTATGAATAATTTTACTTTTGACGAGGCCAAAAATATGCCCGATTTGGGTTACCCGACTGATCATATTTTTTTTTACCCTAAACCTAATTATTTTCACATTTTTCTACGGAAAAAATAAAAGCCGGAATTTCTACCTCTCTGGCCATTACCTCAGAGTGAATAAAATATCCCGACCTACCGACCCAATTTTTTTGCCAATGTAACCCTAAACAGACATATTTTGTTTTTGGCCCGAACGGCACAAAAAGTGCTACACAGCAAACAGTTTAAAAGCTCATAAGCGAAAATAATCCACTAGCAAACATCTCCACGTTTCACAATATACAAAGAGGTGTCGATCACCACCTCATATACAGTCACTCGGGCTTTTAGCTTAGCGTCAAGAAAATAATACTTGTAAATCATACTTTTATACAGCGAGAGCAACTGCGCTTCTCACATATTGTACCCTATTATTTCCAATGTTATGCCACGTTACTAATACCTTTATAAAGACATCATTACCAAAACACATTATTAGAATTTATTCGATGCCATGCAGCTGTTTCGTGCCTCAAGGATATGTATTTATGACGCTGTGGGCAAAAGAGGTGTTTTCTGTTTGGAAGTAACCAAATGTGACTCAAAGTGCAATTGAGAAAGATGCCAAAATCTATTAATGAAAGAGAAGAAAGTGCAAAAAAGATGCACAATCAAGAAATTTAGTATTTAAACAAGAATTCAACATCTTTCATTTCAAATCGCGATGTTAAAAATGATAATGAAAATCTGTTGGCGGTGTTATATTTCTTGTGTAATTGAAGATAATATGGTATTCCGATACTTAGAGGCCCATTACCACACATATTCATATTCCATCAACAAATATTTTTAATCTCATTCGAATTTAACTCCCTCCTAGGTAGAAAGAACCCCCTAGGCATTGCCTTAATATAACAGATTTATAATGAATAGACATTTTGTCGTACGATTTATCTAGGCTGCGTTATATAATTTTAACCTAGATATAAAGTACACAAACTAGATAAAGAATGCAAATCCGTGTGCCTCCTCACGCTAGGACTTTGTCTAAGAATATACATCACTGATATTTTCAGCTCAATCATGCTTTACATCAAATTAGCTTAAATGAGATAAGCCCACCAGAATTTGGTGGCAGTTCTCTTTAAAAATGAGGAAATATCAATCTATTAAACCTATCTCAATAAGCAGAGGATTCGCTTGTTGAGACTTTAATGTCCTCACTTAGGTCATATATGCACGGGACGTTAACAAGTGAATTGACTTTTTGTACAATCTTACATCATCAAAAAACAAACATGGCACTGTTTTATCATAAAAAAACTTATCTACAAGTAAATTTGATAGAACCTTAATTATTTCAATATGTGGTAGATTAATATCATTAATGAAATATTTTCATCTTTAGCAGAAAACAAAAATGTATATGAAAATAAAACCTTTCTTTATCCTCACATCAAAGAGGTTAATGCTTATTAAGATCACGGTCAAGACTTATGTAATTTCTTATGCGATTCGTTGAAAGAGATATTCAAATATGTATCCCATCTTTGCATAATACAAAGTTATCTGTCCTTGGGGAACAGATAATGCTGTAAAATGCAAATACGAAATAATTGCTTCTATAAGAAAATGAATAATGAATATCACACTTTCGAATCATAGTTCTATGAATATGTTTCTATATCGAAAACATATACTGTTAGGAAATAGAAATGAAATTGGAAAAAAAAGTTTATCAATGGATTGTCCCATTACTATCGGTATAAAACACTCCTAGAAACGTTTTTAGCAGTTGTCTTTAGCATCAAATATCGATTGTTAAGATGATCTAGAAATCACAAATCACATTCACATCAATGAAATATTTACTGACAGTTTATAGATGTATGATTTTAATCATTATCGATACATAGGGCATATAATATGTTGAATTGTAGCGACAGTTTGTAGAAGACCTAAGGTTCCAGTGTAGCAAGTGTCTTCTTCGCAGCCAACGTGTCAATGTGGGTACAATCTTTATCACATAACTTACACCTTCAACATGTGACGTCGCACAATTGTCTCGGTAGACGGAGACGTCAAATTTGAGCCTGATCTCGCCACTCTTATATAGAAACGAAACGAAAAGCCTAAAGGTTCAAGGCATATCAAATTATTTAACTCATTCAATAAATTTAAAATTACATAGCCACTAATGTAAGATCCTCTATATATCACATCATGTTCTATGGGCAGTGAAGCAAAAATATTACGTCAAAGTGCGATTTATGATTATTCACTTTTATTCTCTCTAGATATCGTCATAAAATGTGTATATGACATCGATCCACTATCAAAAGTAAAATCTGGACGGTTTACTACATGCTTACACTGGAAAAGCGTATGTGAAATCATCAACTTTAATTGGTCATGGTTTCCACCTAAATTTGTGAGGAACAAATCAGTGTTTTTGTTTGATTGTTTGTTTGAATAATTAACGTAATTAACAGCCATGGGCATGTAAGGACGGGTGACCTGCCATTTATGCGATGTGTAGTGTTTTGGGAGACTGCGGTATATTCGTGTTATGTCTTTTTGGATAGAGGAACATTATATTAAACCAATCAGCTGAGGATTTGAATGATGAATTATTCATGATACCACAGTAAATGAGGTCTTTGTCCCCAGAAGTAAATAAACGACAGAGCAATTTGCACCTGAGACCGAGGATAATTCTTACCCGTGGACCAAAGATGATTCTTACCCGTGTTTAACGAAATTACTCCATAACGTCATAACTGTCCGACTGGCCTCTTTATCCGTCTCACTGTAAGTGTACAAAGGGTGTCCGACCAGAGGGGCTCCGAATATGTAAAACAAATCTCGACCATGCGGAACACCTATATATAAATGGATAAATCATATTCAGCAAAACCTAACATCTGATAAAGTTAAAACCCAATTCGTTTTCCTTTGGTAAAATAATGAAATTTTGGTTGTGAGGGACATTTCATTGTTTTCATGGTTACTGGTTTCCAGTTATTGTACCATCAGAAATATTTCATCCAACAAACAATAGTTTTAAGTCTTTGAACCCCAAAAAGAAAATGCCCACGGATATTCCATGTTGCACAGCATTGCAGGAGTGCAAATATTCGGTTCATCTTGAATATTTATTCATAGTTTTGCTGCATAACCTCACGATAAAGCGATATTTTCACAAATTAAAAATACGTAACGTTACTCCCTACCCTTCCATTTTGGCCCTGGTGCCAGGTGTGATGTGTGTTCAAATCGGAATAGAAACAAACGCCTTGTCCATTTAGCCATCATATTTGCCATGTTGATCATGGGAGCCACAAATACAAGGTCACTCTCCATCTGTAAATGTAGACGCAAAACTGGTAATTAGAATATTAATCGATACGATATCTATCAACGTTTATATATCAGTTAGCTAACCTATCCATATGAAAACAAGATATGCCGAGTTTATAAGAAACAAACCATTTAATATATGCCGAGTTTTTTTGCATAGACTGCTTTGAAATTCATTGAAAACAATTATAAAAAAGTTATGTGATTCTATAATTTGGTCATATATATACCTGTTTAAAAATATACACTGTGCTTTTGTGATTTATTTTTTCATGGTATTTTTATTCGCGGTATTGACTTCAAACGAAAATATGTAAGTTGAAATAAGAAATCTCGATCTATCTATGAGAACTATATCATTTTTCAAGTTCTCAATATTTCACTGAACTTTGGCGATCATAGTTATGTCCTGCGAAAACGTGAAAATATCATCTCCGAAAAAAGAACTTGGTATATGGTAATTCAAGACATTTCATTCATAAAAACCATTAAGACTTCATTCAATAATGTTACTTTAAGATTTATCAGACAGATACTGTTGGAGGTCGAACGTTCTTTTAACATTTAATTAGTTGGCGTCTGAGTATAAAATATTTTTGATAGGCTATCAACACTTTCATCTAATTATATCATCGATAATACACTTATAATAATTCCATTTCCTCTTACATATCTCTGATTAGATCTGAACACTACTTTGATGTGAAGAGAACTAAAGAGAACCACCGAGTATGGGGATACATCATTACTTCCACTTAACCACACGATAATACGTCGACGTGCATTCAACAATAAAACAGTTTCCATCGTAATGTGATCATTTATACTTCACGTGCAGCCACTGATAATTGAAACTTTAAGCTTAAGCTAAAATGGGGTCATGTAATTTAGTTTTAAGGTAGATTTATTAAACTGCTGTAATGTTTATCAATTTATATCAATGATAGATTTCTGTTTTATAATTTTTGAAACTAAAACCCCCGATTTGAAATCTTCATTGTTTACATCACCTTACTTTTAACACATAAAAAGTACAGACTGAATAAACAACGGGACAATGTTCTGGAGAACTCCTTTAATACGAACACTAGGATAACTAGAGGTTTTTTAAAGGTCTCTCTGAAGTTGAATTAACTCCATTGTGCTACTAATGCATGGCATGATTTTTAATCAGATTTTGATCAGCATATCGCTAGAGACAGGAAATGTGAGGATTTGTTTAACAAAAATAATAACGAACTTTACTGAAACAATGAACATTGCCAATGCTTTCTATTACAAGTATGATAGGTATATATAATAAATGGTCAAGACAAGCATCCTACGTATAAACCCATATACAACTACTTATTTAAGTTAAAAGCGTTATATTCATTTTCATAGATAAAACAGGAAGGAATTCATTATAGCTCCAGTAAAATAGATGATTATTTTATATCTTTATTACACTTTGTTGAGACTCATGATGTGATACTACCGCAAAACGGATGAAAAGATTTCCATATTTATCTTAATAACTGATCCAGGCTTAATAGAAAATAGGTTATATTGTTTTATATACTTATCAATTTCAAGATTAAAGCAAACCTCAAAGTGACTGTTTAACACCAGCATGTATTATCTTTATCAAATAATATGTGCACGTTGAGTCACTACAGAAATATTTAGTTAACTTATATCTTACAATTGATACACTGAAAACTTCGTTCATGAAAACCGTAAGAAAAGTAAATTATTTACGGAGACTTAATACTTTTATCAATGGGTACTTGTAGTACGCTGGGAGGCATACCAGTTTCTGAGTCTATGCACTCTACGCAAATACACTGGTTAGCATAGCAAACATACTTCAGAGTGTATATAAAAATCTAAATTTCATTCATACATACGTTTGGTGGCAATTCAACATTTTTCATTCATAAACATGTTAATTAGCATTTCCAATCAGAAATACGTTGGTAGTAATCCAAAAATTAATTTCGCTTATAAATAATAGCAATAGTTTTAATTCATAAATACGTTGGCTAGTATACATTCTCCATAGTATAAAATAATCACATACTTCAGTTGGTTAGTAACATAAATCTATTTGAATTTCTTCCCATTCATGATTACTTTGAAAAACGTACATTTTTGAGTCTAGTTCTAGAATTCGTGAATATCGTGGATAGCATACAGTCGTCGTGATATCTTATATATCCAAATGTTACCATGAAATATTATAGCAAGCGCATATCCGGTATGATGAGCAGAAACATTAAATTGACGTTGAAAACAGCATTTTTTAACGAAATAAAACCGCCAAAACAACAACCACTTTACCCAGACAGTACCTCTATGAAGTTGAGGAGCGATTCATTGTCCCGGCGAAGGTTTTCCCAGTTAGAATATTCGTGTAGAATAAGCTCTGAAACAAGGTATCAATTAATAAAATTAACAAACAAATTGACACCAATGTACCAATGTGACTACCCGATATTGAACCCATACAGGTATTTACACCAAAGATATGAATACATTTCCTTTTTCTTTCCCTTAGACTTACGTTAAAATCCAGATTCATGCTGCCTATTGAGTACGATTTCTCTGCTAAGTTAAATATATATCAGAGCTCTGGCGTTCTCTTACATTTCACAAAAACGTCTCACCTTTCTTTCCCTTAGACTTACATTAAAATGCGTATAATGTCTAGATTCATGCTGTCCTTTGAGTACGGTTTCTCTGCTAAGTCAAATATAATTATAAATCAGCGTTCTTACTAAGTCAAATATAAATTATTATAAATCAGGCGTTCTCTTACATTTTACAAGAAACGTCTGCCTTATATAAATGGTCAATGTTTAGTATTCAAGATAAAAAATCATTAATTTCCATTTTCTAAAAGACATTACGAAAGAATATGATGTAGATTCTAGATAGTGAATGGTTTTTATTGTTAAAAACAGAAAACATGCATTTATTTTATTCAAATTTATTACAGTTGTCTGCACCTTCGGGTAGGTATCAACTGTGACGTTATAATTGAGAGAGATTTTAATCCAATGCAATTCACGATTCCTGTATTTGTAAATTTTGAATTTGGAAATTATTTCGTGATTAATTCGGTAAAATTATCTACATAAATCAAAATGTTATATATATAATCATACGCTACCTGTAAGGCCACACACATTAGGGAACGCCGATTTATAAAGCTGCAGTACTTTCTTAAACATTTCTTGTGAAAATTCTTCGCTTTTATCATATTGGTCCAAAAGCACTTGAGCTGAAAATAAAATTAGAAAAATAAACAAATAAGATTGAAGCAATACAAACCAGGAAATGCAAAGGTTCCAGAACAGTATGATTAATAGGTTTATTAATTACGTAATCTTATTTATCAATTTGCAGTACTCCGGAAATATTTGAACTAAAACACATTTGTACCATTTTGGCGCAGAAGGTACTTATCATAAACAAACTAGTTATAGAAATGTCAAGAGGGAATATTGAAGTCTTCTCTTTTAATGTTTATCTAACCATTCAAATGCAGATTTTCTAACACTGTTTCATTATATAGTTTTGATTCCAGTTTGTTTTAACATTGACCACCACCATCATTTATAGTGATGACACATCAAAGGGAATCTAGATTAAAACAACGAAGAGACCCTACAAACATGTATCTAACATATCTAGACGAAGTTTAACCCAAGATGGCTGATAAGTTTTCTGTACTTGAAAAACTCCATCCTAGATTGGTCTATTTGATATATTCCAGGTTTAAGTTCTGTACCGTGTTCTGAACCCTCGTCTCTGGTAAAAGACATCAGATAGGCTTCGCCGTGAAATTTTCCGGTTTGGAACGTCATTTCCGGTCTCTCTTTCAGATAATAACCATCAACGACGGCGGGAAAGGTAATTAGGTTACTAGCTGTCGTCTGCAAGGAAACAGCATGGATAAATAAGTTCAAACTAAATGACCGAGATGGTCGAGATTCAGTGAAATAGGAACATACCGAGAAAGCAGACACGATATCAAAGGTTAAATAAACAGTAGACAAAATCGAGAGTGATCAGTGTAATCGACATAAAAGATCTTAACAGAAACAACCGGAAACAGTGATTAACAAAACGATAGGTATCCACGAGGACAAGTTTTTAATGCGAGGAAATAAATACAACGAGACGAAAATGTGTCCAAAGAAAATATTTGTCTTCCGTTCCCTGATATCAGTGACATCTGGTTGTATCGACGGAGATAAAGATGACAAGCTAAACTGTATATGTTTCTGTACTAGAATCTTTCGTGACTGATTTTCCCAATGTGAACCAAGTTCATATTCAAATTGCTTGCAACATTTATATGCCACAACATTTGATGGGAAACTATTCCATATAAGTAAGACTCTACGTAAACGAGTGCTTTCTCACGCCGGCATAACATGGCCTTTTAATGCAATACAACTACCAAGTACAGTTGTATTTGTTTATCATATTTACTATAATTATGCTATATACACAACTAGAACATGGCAATGCTTAATTGAAAATATTGTCCCCTTTACAATATCTTTAATCTTGTTAAATGTTCATGTATGCCAAAAAGCATTAAACAGTATTCAGTTTTAACCCATCAAATTACCCAACTTTTAATGACATATTCTAATCTTGCTTATGCAAAACAATTCAAATAGACATATAGTTAATCTATAAACTAGTTTTGTGATGGAGAAAAATGGGCTTATCAACTTTCTGGGGTAAAACCTCAGTCATAATTTTAGGTGATATCGTATCAGTGGTTACTAACATTCTTTAATTTATTATCAACATGACGTTTGTTAAAGTTGACTTGATTCTAATATAATAGAGTGCCTAATCTGGGTGGGAGGTTTCCCGATGACTCTGCATTAGAACCAGACATTTTAACACGAGTTTTAGCGATTTTCGGGTGATAAAAAAGGAAAAGGAGTCACATTGTGTATCTATCTGACAATTGCAACTACGTCAACAGCTACTACCATTGATGGGTATCTAGGGCCGCTTTAGTGCGAAGTTCGTACACTTAGACTATAATACTGGCTGGTCTCAGGCAATATAGTCATATCGCCTGAGGTAGCCTCATGATGTCACAGCGTCAACAAATTACTATTTTCTTGGTAACATTTCAGAATTTTTTTAGAAACTAGGCTGTTTTTTTTCGAACTTATTTTTAAATGGCTGAATATTATAGTTGAAAAATGGCAATAAAACGTCGATGTTTGAGAGAAAAATGAAGAACAGGTATATTCTACCCACGGGCTCACAAAAATGTTGTAAAACCCTCCGCAAGCCTTCGATTTTACATTTTGTGACTCTTTGGTAAATATACCTATCCTCCATATCCAAAGATGAAATAATGCGTACTACTGTATATTCTCACTGAATTCAACTGTTACTGACTAAAACAGATTAAGATATTAACATACTTAGACACTTACTTGATTCATTGGCTGTTTATACACAATTAGAATTAAATATTGTTCTATCTGACACTATTTCACATGTATAAAGGTCAAACTATCTTGAAAATAATACAGAAAGTAGGCTAAAACGTTTGAGAGCAAAGAACTGTTTTTGTGTGAAAATTCGATAAAATTTCAAGATATTTCGCGATGGTCATCTTAAAGGTATGTGTTGTATATGTTGGCTGCAAAAAGGCATTGGTTACAAAGCCACAAAATTAGGATACTCTTCAGATAGCAATACTTGTATTGATGCATCATAATTCAAAACAACACATTTTTACATGAGATTTATCAATTGAAAACGAAAAAGGCAATCTTATATTTTTCTTCAGTTCTGAAACTACCATACTCTACTGTAATACTACATGTGAACATCCAGAAAACAAAAACTCAAAAAATGCGTTGTCCTTTGGACCTATATTAGAAGATCACTGACCCCCCCCCCCCCCCCCCCCCCAAAAAAAAATGTTAGCTTTGTAGACGTAATTTTAATCTGTATATATCAAACAAATTATCCAAAGTATAACATTTGATTTTACTCTGGTGATGCATCTTTAATAAGATATATTCAAATAAAGCAAGGCTTTAAAAAGAATTCATACACGGATATCTCAAACAGCATACAAACACTTTATGATATATTTGTGTATCCGTTCTATTCAATGTTCCGATTTATTTTAATAATTGCTGTGATCATCGAATTATGTTAATATTATCATGAATATATTGCTTTTAATGACAAAAAAAAAAAAAAAAATACAAATACTTACCCGTCCCGGAATATATCTGATTTGGGTAATGGATAGTTCTTTTAGGAACTGTTTATAATCTACAGAGTTAGATCCTGAAGGGCACCAGTAATCCTGACACGTTAGGTTGACGTTGTATCCTTGTTTCCATGACGATTTAGCCATGGCCCAAAATGCTAAAGGTGAGCCACTCTGTATTACGGCATACTGAAACAATCCTAGAAAATGGCGAAAAAAATCATAAGTTGGTAAGGTTGTTTTCACATACTTTAGCTGAGGAAAAATAGACTGAATCATCGATCCCAACATTAATTTCTTAACTTTACTTCAAATATTGATCGTTTTATGAAGAAACTAGAGAAACATCTTTAGTTTTATTTATTTATCTATTTTAAAGAAGACGCTACGATTTCTCTTTGTGTTTAAGCGATTCATTATACCATTATATTTTTGTTTTGTTTTAAATGCATTGACAGGCAATCTGTACCTTTTGTAAGAGGAGAAATTAAATGGAATCCTACATCCGCTGCGCCTGCGCTGTGACCATCTATCGTCACCCGATTAGGATCCCCGCCGAAATAGTGGACGTTTTCATTGACCCATCTCATAGCTGCTACCTGGTCCAGGAAACCGTAATTACCCTCCAAACCCTCTTCTTTTGCACCGAAAAAGCCTTCAGTCAACAGAAAATGGAAATTAATTGTTCCAACCACTTCTCTTGGTACAACAATGTAAAATACAAATGAGAAACATGTCACTGTCAGAGATGTCACCGTCAGGGGGCGCTACAATGAAGTCACATATCCGGGAGACTGATAGGTCCTTTGTCTACAATTGGTTAAAAAGGCAGAGCAATTTCGACCTGTCGTCATTCAGCGATGTTCTTTTGTCGAGTCGTCTGCCAGGTCGAACGTTGCATAATGCTGCAATTACTTTGTAAGTCTAAGTGGTTCTCTGTGCGTATTTCTTACTGAGGAATGGGAATAAACTACATTTGGAGTGAATTGCAAGATGCACCTCCTTAACAACATTTGGATATTGTGAAGAGTAACAGATGATTTTGCAATGGAGTTTCATGGAATATAATTGATAAATGTCAACATGTATTATAGAGTATGATTATCAAACAAACAATGATATATGCATAAACTATATCAAAATATTTACCAAACGCTCCTAGTCTGTAGTTGAAGTTGATCACTATGATATCTCCGAATCCGGCCAAAATATCACCATCAAACATACCGCCCATTCCCACCTCATTGGATCCTCCGTGGATGTACAGTAATACTGGAAGTGGGTTAGTTGTAGATGTATTCTAAAATAAAAAAAAAATATAAAACATATAGAGAAATCAGATGACATCTGAAGTAATTAACACCGTTGTAGCATTTGTCCTTATCTAAATAATTTGCTATACTTGTTGTACATATCTTAGCGGTACTCTTATCTTAATGCCTTTCTCTACAGACATAAAGTTACGCTAATTCTAATTATGGTAGTTGCATGCATGAGTAATTGTGACAATCCGTTTTGTTCTGAAATTGAATCACGCCAAAAGAAGTTTACACCTTGTTCAACTAGAAAAATAATAATGTCAGTAGTTTTAGATATACACTAGTCTTAAGAATGGTTTTTTTGTGAATGTTAAATATAGATATTCATTCAAACGAGTTTTGATAATTTCAAATATCTGTTGCTTTTTAGAAGTTACATAGCATGGCCGCTAACTTTAACATACACAACGGAAGTAAAATATAAGTATGTTTAAAGCAAATTAAAGAATATGAAAATTGGTGGAAATTGGAATAGCATCCAAAAGAATACAGAGGCTTCACTATAGATCCAAGTAAATAGTAAAATAGTGAGTCCAACAGATTAGTTCCTTCTAGTAATCTGATGATATACTTAATTGTGTTGTTGACATGTTTCTGCCATTTACCATATACACTGACGACCTTGGTACATTTAAAGAATTGCAATGCTAGATTTGTAAAATTACATCAATGTGTTAAAGTTGATATATTTGAGACAGCAATTCGTGTCTGTATTCTGACATCAATTTCTTTTGACTGACACCCAGTGTTAGATTTACAAGCACATTCCAAAATTATCCTTTCTTATTTTTAGTACTCTCTCCTAAATCGCGAGATCAACTGTTGGTATCTCTAAGCTGTTGTAAACCCCAGTAAATATTTCGTGAATGGATCGGAATGTGCCGTACCGTTTTAGTATTTTCAATACCCTCGAACATTGGGATAGTGCATCTAGAATCATCGTGTGCCGTCGAGTGAACTCTGATCTACTCTGAGATAGTTATGCAATCAAAGTTGCTATCATGCCAAATAATTTCACAAATTTCATGAACGGATTTCTAAACGCCACGAGAGAAGTTAAAGCGTAAAACATATTTTGCATTTAGTTAAAAAAAGATTTCATCAATATATGAATGTAGTTATCATTCGTCGGAACAGACGAGATCCAAAAATAGCACGAATAGAGTGTCTGCTGTGTTGTCCAACAGAGAGTATAATCGCGTCGCCTCTGTTAATCGTGGACCCAGGGGAAGCTGTCGGAATGATCCACGGCTTACTGTAATTGGGGCAGTTTATTATGCCATCAAATATCTGCAAGCTGGGATGAGATTTAGCTCCAATATTCTTGAATTTAATTTTTGAACCTGCGGTTTATAATCTGACTTCTCTATTTCATTTCCTCGGCTTTAATATCACTCGATCATAGAGGACGATTATGTTGTGGTTAGGATATAACATCTTAAATATCAGATTGCATTCTAACTGGGAAAGCCATAGCATAGAGGACCTCACAGATTAAATAGAATACATTTAAATACAATTCTCATAGCATGTGAATGTCCTTTACCGAATGATATTCATCCACATACCTGCAGTGCTATTAATCATTTTTGCATACCTACTTATAAAAAGAAAATTATACAGAAAAAAATCAATGACGAATTTGATAAATGGCTTCTCTTAGATTATTACCTAAATCATCTTAACCAGAAAACCCAATAAAAAGGAATTCCTTTAAATCGGCTTAAGCAGGTCGCTTTAATGGTACCACCGAATACTGTATACAAGTGCGTTGAAACTAATATTTAGATCTCTCTCGTACATCCACGTTTGATTGCATTTAATATATCCCATGTTGTGTGGTGTATCGTGACCACAAAACAAACTTTAACAATTCACTTTTTAGAAAAAAAATCTAAAAGAATTACAGAAGTTTAATGTAAGATAATGTACTGAAAAATGGATATTTACCACATCAACCGATGTGGCCAAATTCCTAGACTTAAGTTTGCAATAACGATAACATTAAACCTTGAAAACATTATGACGAAATGTTTGTCATCGAAGGATATTGTAACCGCCATAATGCTTCTCAGTATATCATGGCCTTTTGTGAATTTATCTTGCTACCTAAAGCATACCATGTTGACATTGCATGCGAACAAAGCCAAAACACATTTTCGTTATTAATTAGATTTCTTGTTCAAACCATTTTTTATTTCTTTTCCCTATCCATGTGTGATCATGTTCAATTCAATTATCGTTAACAAAGTTGGCCCTGCCCTCTGACCTTCACCTATATCCCCGAACTGATAACCAGGTGTATCTCAACTGAACTTTTTCCCCTTTTTCTGTTAATGATAACATTCTTCTTCAAACATGATATTCTACAATGATTTGACATGGGCCAGATTTGTAGCGTATAAATAGATCTCTAGTGTTGTAAAATATTTGTCGAAGCACCCTGAGCGACTTCCAGCAAGAAGACCTTACTATAATTAATTTCTTCTCTCATCCTGTTTACATTACGGCGTTGGATATGACGCACCTGCCCGTCTTACGTTTTAGTATCATACACATGATGACTATTAGCGAAAGGTTTATGCAGTGATCTTAGTATTGCATTAATCATGTAACGATGGATAAACAGAAGGAAAAATGACCAAGAAGAATTATAAGAAACAGCTATACTACCGATTAAAATGACATTTACAATGTTCCATTTATTTCTCGACCCCAAGCTTTCACCCATTTGAATTATGTCAATCCAAACGCTATTTTAAATGGATAAATTTGACGATTGATACAAATATGTTACAAACACCATACGGCATAATGGTGCTATAACTGTATGTGTTTAACTCCGATTCCTATCTACATATAGGGTAAGGGTTCGTTGCGTGGTTTCATAATTAAGTGAAGAAAAGAGACCCTTTCTTATTTGATAATGATACCTTTGATACAGCTCTCTGTCTAAGGACAAAGTTAAGGCGTAGAAAATGTTCAAGCAGAAAAACAGCTTTTAATATGATAGTAAATGCCAAAGAAATTATCACAATTAACTGAACCTGATATTCAAACAGGTGCGTGCAGAATTTCTAAACCATGTGCATTTTCTCTTCGTTTGTTTACGCATTACGTCATCAACAGGCGGCCTATTTATATAGACCTGATCAGTTTTCTTGTCTGCAGTTCAGCAGGATGAAAGTCGGTGTTATCGCTAAACACGATCGCTGTGCATCTCTATTCTTTGAATGAGCGTGTAAGACCTTATTATAACGAGTGACCTACACCCCGCCCCCGCACGCGCTCCGTCAAGGAGGTGGTACAATATTTTTAGTGTCTGTTGGCTCCTTTGATCGCGTTAACGATATAATAAACACATCTATGGATACACTTCCGCTTGTCTGTTCCCCGCTCTTACACTAAAATGCTGTGGTTCTATCTCTCTCTATTGTGTTCAATATGAAGTTCAGTATGACTAACAGTAAAAGTTTTGTTCAAATCCATACAAAAAATTATTTTGTTTGTTGATTATTGTTAGTATCTCTTGATCGAACCTCATAACGAAGGATAATTAAGACGAATATTATTATAAATGAAACCGTTAATACGTATTTTACCATGAATCATTCAATTTTTAAAGCAGGAAAATGTTGACCAGACCGCTGTTTGAACTATGGACATTCCCAAAACTTGACAGATACTAATTTATTTAACTACTTGATTACCTTCGATCGACACGGTGCAGTATCGCGGTATCGTGTTTGCAGCCAGTATACCACATGGTTGCTCTTTTTACCTTGTCCTCGAGCGATTCTCATTCAAGATGGACATATAGCATGAATTGTCGGTCGTGAAGCAAAATACTTTCACTCTTCAAAAAATGGGAATGCTATACTAATACTGTTTCATGAGTAACGGACCATTATTATAGCTAGCAATTGTTTACTATAGACTATTTTATTTTAGCCAATATTACATTTCGCGTCTTCGGTAATTTAAACATACTCGCCAATACATTTATTCATAATCAATGGCTGTTAAGTACTTTCACATTTATTCAATTCACGAACCACTTAAATTCGCGTTTTGGCTCTCTCGGAATATCATGCGAAAATTTGTACCTCGCGGAAATAAGGTTGTCTATAGGATTTGATAATCGCGGAAACTTAATTCCGATTTTGACAAAATGCTAGTTTGGGTAAATTTATGTAATATTTAAGATTTGTACTCACCAAAGGAACAAATATATTGAGGTAGAGACAGTCTTCATCCTCATTCCAGAAGTCAGGATAGTGCTGATGGACATATTGGAAATCGTGCATCTGAGGACAGGCAGGTGGAAGCTCCAGAGTGTCCAGTACACCTTTCCAGGGACGGGGCTTCTGTGGACGCTGGAAACATAAACAAAAATGTCAATCCATGTAAATTAAAGGCACAGAAGGAAGTGGGAGAAGATGTTGGAAACACAGAAGGACATGGGGGAAAAGTTGGAGACACAGAAGGAAGTTTGACGGTTGGAGATATCCTATAGATGCAAGGTCACCAACATTAATATCTAACATGCAACCAGTTTTTGAACGTAATATCCAATATACAAAATAAATATATGAAAAGTCATTAACATTCCATAATCAAAGATTCATTACAATATAACCTTTAACATGTACAAAGAATCTTTTACAAGATACAGAGAACTTTTAAACAGACCTCTACATGACTGTGTGTTGCATGTCCTGTTGCTGCCAACAGGTTTCTAATTAGGAATATAAACACCCATGTCACTCATTTCTTATACAACGGATAACACAATGGACAAGAATTTTCATTATTACAAAGAGATAATCCTCCTAAAACATACGCGCAATAATTTGCAGGCCGTTATCAATAGTAACCTTAACTGTTATATATGATCAACCAGACACTGTTTTGGGAGACTGCAGTATGTTCGAGTTATATATCTTGGCAATAGTGGGGCTCTTACCCGTTTTACATTGTTATCCTACTCTCGCTTCGTGACCGCAAACACACGTGTACATATTCAAAGTATACAATACAAATGCAAAGTAAGGTGCAGTAGCCGGACGGTTTGATTGGCAGCTGGCGAGCCGTCAATACAGACAAATATGCATGTTTGCGAATAAAGTAATTTGTCTTAATGCGCAATTTTTGTAGACGAAGTCCTTTTAATCTATCGATTTTGTTACTGTAATTTAGAGTCGTAAACACCCAGTATATCAAAGGAACTCATTTCAAATGTGCCAATACATCATCTGTCTGATAAAGGCTGCAGAATTATTTGCAAAAACATATATGACAACAGCGTTATGCAGATTTGGAAAAGCCGGTAACGACAATCGTATTAAAGTACATTCCTTCACAAGGGACATTAACTAGAGACAGCGTCCGCCTCATAATAGGGTAAGCGGCACTGTCGCCCAAGGAAGTTATTCATTTCAAAGCCGTTGAATAGGATTAATGATTTGCACACAAAACGTACTATAACGCACATTAAAATCTTCTACTAGCCTAACTTTCCTGGTTTTTAGTAATGATGTCATTTAAAACTTGATATGGCAGACGTGTTATGGCCGAGACCCTCTCGCTTTGTCAGCTATCTAAATACGCGCTTTAAAATTATGAAATGTTCTCTGTGAAATAGCTTTGTCGTACTTTCAATGCTTTCATTTAATGGAAGAATATAAGAATATCAGAAGAGGTATATGAATGTAAAAATTCTTGGTGGGAATCACAAACAAGTATATTAGATCCGACGAATAGAAAATATCTTAAATTTACTGTGTTTGAAAATTTGATACTGTCATATGGCATTAGAAATAATAAAAAATTGTACTATAACAAAAGAGGAGGCACAGCATAAAATTATAAGCTTCCAGAAACACATTCTTCGTACATTGATATTTAACTCTTAAGAAGTGTTTGAATACAATACAATATCGTAATTATTGATATGTTACAACAATTATTCCTTTTTATAGTGCTACCTCACTGAAATGTACTTTTAGGCAACGAACAACACACGACACCAAGTCACATGATACTGACATAACGCATCTTTGAAAAAGGTGTATGTCAAGCAGGAACAGGAACTACAATCTAACAGACTTGAGTCTCGACTACTTCTTCACGAGGTCAACGCTCTACTCAAAATAAAATATGGCGCAGTGTCATGGGAGAAGGAAGAACAATTCCATTAAGAAAAGATAAGATTCTTCTAGGCGTAATTGACATAAATACAACTGGGACAGCAAAATACAATAATGAACCATTTCGGTAATGAACCGATTATACGGACTTCTAATGTATTAGTGCTTAACTTCTACATGTTTATAGTATAGATCCATTGTTAGTCCAACAGAATTAAATATTACGTAATCCAGAACACAACATCTTGTGCAGCCATCTTTGCATTTAGTCCCGATTTCATACTCACTTTAAACGGGACCCATTTTATGAACAATTTATAAAATGATGATAATAATAATAGTAGTAGAAATGCTGCAAAAAGGATGCACAACTCTTATCATCAGCATCTTAAGTATTGTGGTAAATTCAAACTGTTATATAATGTATATGTGATGAAAATATATTGTTTAGAGTTGTGTGCCATACTTTTCACACTGACAACCACAACAAGGGTGTTTTTTATATTGTGTAAAGCATATTTTGTTATTTTGGTTATTTCAAAATGTTAATTAATAAAATAGAAGCGTCATGCATGTTTGCTAAGTGCTTTTAATGATTTGTGAAACTTATGTCATTAAATCTTGGGTCTTGCTATAGATTTGTAATAGAAAACACGTCAATTTGTTTGTTTGTTTGTTTGTTTGTTTGTTTGTTTGTTTGTTTGTTTGTTTGAATGCTTAATGTCCTATTACCAGTCAGGGTCATGTAATAACGGCCTCGAATGTATGCGGTGTGTAGCGTGAATGTAGTTCGTGGTGCGTGTTTTGGGAGGCTGCGGTATGTTCGTGTTGTGTCTTTTTGCAGAGTGGAACTGTTGCCCTTTTTATAGTGCTTTATCACTGAAGAATGCTACCAAAGACACCAAACAACACACCTCACCCGGTCACATCGTACTGACAACGGACGAATCGATCGTCCTACCACTTTTATAGACTTTGGTGTGTATCGGCCTGGGGACAGAACCAAGAGCCTACCTCAAATGTGTGAGCATTCAACAGAAGACCAAAAGTGAGGCGGTGTCAAGGGAGATGTTAGGAAGAATAAAGTCAGTTAGGAAAAAGAGAAAAGATAAGATCCTAAATTAAGTCGTCTTTTACGATCATACAATAGGGACAGCAGGTACAATTCTAACGCCAGAGTTAACGTTAACATATAACTTTAAACATAGTTTTTATTAAGCTTTACAAATCATCTCTAGGTACATGAAGAATCATGTTGAATTGTTGTGAAATAACAATTAGTTCGACGAATACTGGACATCGACTTAAAAATGTTCGATAACAAGTCCTGGTAGAATGAGCGCATTTTTCATTGCCGGATGATGTTTTACAAACTGGGGTCATGTACAAGAAAATCAGTGCATTGAACAACGATGTGTAAGATTACCTTATAGTCATTTAAGTCCTTGCATTCAATACCATTGGAAATGATTGATATTAATAGCTCACATTTCATCGACGGATAGCCCGCAATGGACATCTCCTGGTGCAAAGAAATCGTATAACCGACAGAAAATTACGGTATATTACATCATAGACCTTTTGAAAAATTTACTTGTTATACCAAAAGTCAAAATAGTGACACATGCAGTAATTGTCAGATAACTTAAACACAAGATATCAATGTTTATGTTGCTGAACGCTGAATTATTTTAGTGACAGTAAAAAAAATCCACCTTTCATGATTTGCAAATATTTTCTTGATACAAGGTATAGAACGAACCCAGACTATACAGTCAGTAACCAGTACATAAGGTCACAGGAGTTTTGTACTGCACCAATAAATAACATACATACCTGATGTAATTAGTGTTATGATTCTGCAGACGTTTATATAAAAAACGGAGCTAAAATTACACCGTTCCTCACTGCTAACGATCTAGTTGTAACAATGGAAATGCCTATTTTTATATATCAATGGCATGCATGTACTCTTTGAATCTAGTGTTCCATAATTACACAACTATAGAGATACCGTTAACGGTTCCTTGTACTCTGCTAAATTTGTATTTCTAAAAAAAATGCTTCTGACGACTGATTACTGTAGAAACACGCCGCCAGTACATATTTATCAAAGTTCGTTACAATTGGTCGTCCTATTGTGTCTGAAGCGTTCTATTCCGTTTTTGCATATTACAGAGTTAGCTCCTTTGCGGGTAGGTATCGACTGTAACGTTATTATTCTGTGAGCACATGTCGTCACAATCAATACCTATCCGCAAGGGCAGATAACTCCGTAATATACAAAACAGAAGTAGTACGTGTTGGAAATAGGGGTAGCGGAAATCAGAGTTCCTGGAAAAATCTACCACCCTACTACCACCGATCTGCCTCTTATGTCCTCTGATTCTCGACATACATTTAACAAGGGCCCAATTTTGGATAGACATGTTGTGAATGATGCAAGGATAGGAATAAATCGAAGTGAAGATGAGCTATAATGATAGGGAAGTTTCGAAAGAAAATAAAATAAATATTGAACATTGGTAAGTGGGTCAAATTTTTCGATAAGCCGAAGTTACTGGACATTGTAACGTCTACGATATCAGCATGTGACTACCATAACTACGTAATGCATTCAGAAGTTTTCTGATGTCACATACTAAATATCAGGTCTCTAGGTTTCTTGGTTATTAAGAGGAAGCTGTTTAAAGATTTTAGCCTATTGACCCATGTGACCTTGAATAAAGGTCAAGGTCATTCATTTGAATAGACTTGGTAGCCCTTCATCCCAGCATGCCACAGGCCCAATATCAGGTCCCTAGGCCTCTTGGTTATTAAGAAGTTGTTCAAAGATTTAAGCCTATTTGACCCCTGTGACCTTGAATGCCAAATGCCACATGCCAAATATCAGGTATCTATGTATCTCTTGGTTACGAAGCAGAAGTTTTATCAAGAAATTTCAGCATATATGACCCCTGTGACCTTGAATGAAAGTGAAGTTCATTCATTTGCACAAACTTGGTAAACTTTCATCCCAGCATGCTATAAGTCAAATTTCAGGACTCTAAGTCTCCAAGTTTTGGAGAAGTTGTTTAAATGGAAAAAAAATTGATGCCGGACGGCCGGACGGACGGACGACCGGACGGACGGACGACCGGACGACGGACGCCGCACCACGGCATAAGGTCACTTGTCCTTCGGGCAGGTAGGGTAATAAATGTAATATGAATAAATTGTCGACATGAATTAAGTTGTGGACTTTCTTCTTCAATTGCCAAAAGAAGTAGAGATTAATATGAAAATGAAAACGTCAATTTAACTTGAAAATGTGAAAATGTTAAGATATTGGCAACAACAAACCTAACCACCAAGCAATTTTTTAATCAATGCACAGGTAAGACTTCGATATCTGCATATCACGATTACCTTTAATCTCTGACGGGAAGGCAAACGCGGAATGAATAATTTCCTGGCCTGTGATTGGTCTGCTTTGGATTACTTTCTATAGACCTTGACCTTGTCATTTATCACAACGTAATGACACGTGCAATGTTGTTCTGATTCTGTGTAACCAAACAAGAAACATTCGATTTACATTTAGTCCAGCTGGGAAGATAACACAAGATTTTTAAACAATCAATCTATTTTCTTCATAGACCCCCGTTTTGCAGGAGTTTACAGGAACATTCAAACCGAATTCATTATGTCAGCAACATTCATTCAATTACGGGTTATCAGTCATTCGGGCCATTAACCAATCAGGACGCCGCGTTTTATGGTAGGCCGACGGTGCAATGGCGGTTCTGATATTCAATTAATGATTCTTAGAAAATTACAGATTGAGATTGAAAACGTTAAAAGCTCATAACATCCTCATTTCCATCGTACGTATTCCTAGACAAGGCTCTAAGAGTCCCGTAAATACAGGTCCATAGTCTGCGTGGACATTCGATTTTAGAATATCTAGTTCATGTCAGAGGCAGATGTAATATAAAACATTTCTACTGATGTTGGTGTTTATTTGTTAGATGACAATAATATCTAAATATAAAATGCGATAGCGTTTCGTGCAATTAAGCAGTCACTTCATTTAATTTATTGTTTCTATGGATTTATAGGTCTATATATAGTTTGGTTTATTTTGATTGGTTAGTTTATTACATTTACGTTCTATCAATAACCGATGTCATTCAAGGACTGCTTCCCGTGTATGCGATGTGTTTAGTGCATGTGAGTTTTTGGAGAGTAGCTATAGAGTAAGGTCATGTTGTGTCCCTTTGTATAAGTTTCCCAATCTGTAAATATAATGTAGACTTTGTGTTCTTTTAATCTGTAAAGTTGAATTTTGCAGAGCCTATCGGTAAAACACTATGCCATTATTATGTTTAGGGAACCTTTAAATGTTATATATGATTTTTTTACTCGTCCTTATCTAAAGTTTTAATGTCATGACCTGTCAATCCGTAAAGCGTAAAGCTGAAATATATTTTATCCCGACAAGAAAGTTTTAACTTGAACTGTCATCTTGAATCGTTCTCTACAGCGTGAACATGCTGCCATTTCCTGTGCAGTTTACTGTCCATAGATTGTCCAGCTATTCCATAAAGTACAATGTAAAGTGTAATGCAAGTGAAAAACGTAATCCAAATTTTTAGGAATGATCAATATAGCTTTTCCTTTCAGTTCATTTACCTAATGTATACTCATTAAGATATCATTGGTTATGACAACAGTTGCAAGTTCTGCATATATTGATAAGAATAGGTGGTTTGGTAAGTCGAGTAAATATCGCCATAACTCTATGGGCTATGGTGACAATATTTTTACGTTTTGAGAACTCGTGTTTTACCGTAAAAGTCACCATTTATAGGTCAAGGTCTGGCTGGAGTGCTTCCCGATCTCACAGGACGGCTCGTAATGGCAAATCCATTACCCTGTCCCCGGACCGGAAACAGTCGTGTCCGTGATTACAGCGGCGAGGGAAACCGATCCGTCAATCATGTGATGGTATGGCCATTTATCTGACATGGGAAGTTTGATTAGAGATGGTCGTCAGGTAAATCTTTATTTATAGATAGAGTGTATGCAGAAAAACAAGCAAAACAATGTAGAATGGTACAAATGTGAATTTTGTATATGGAAAAAGTAGAAAGGGCTAGTCTAATCCAACAATATATATTGGATAGTTAATTTTAATGGATGTCTGTATATTTCGGGAGGCTGCTGTATAATTGTTATATTTGTGTTGTGTCTTCTTATAGCTTATGTGTTGTAATACTGGAACTCTTGCTTGTTATTGTTATGTATCTAATGCCCAAAGACACCACTGCTGTGGGTAAAGCAGTAGAAGACATTTAAGCATTAAACGATCTTCCCATGGCATATATGGTCTATATAGATGTCAGAGCTTTGCAATCATGTCATAAACAGCCATTTTGACGGTGATCACACTTTGGGTGTCAATTATATCGTCATGCACTTCAGTTTGCCTTGGTTAGGTTATATAGTAGAAGTGACAACCAAATGTAAATATTACCAATTTTATAGACAATGGTGTTTATAGGCCACGTGGCAGGACCCATAGCTGTCCCAAGGCGAACGCTCAAACTGCAGGAAGTATCAAATAGTCAGAAAAACAAAAGAGGATAAATAAAAGCTCCCAAATTTAGTCGCCTTTTGCGATCGTGCAATGGGGCTGCAGGTACAAATCTAATAATGACGCTCTACCTGCAAGCTAATCCACAGTATACAAGTAAACCTTATATCTAATGATCAGTTATACAACTTTGACAAACAATAGGAGATTTCAGAAAAGATGGCGTGACGTCACAGAAAGTATACATCCGGGTCCTCAAAGGTACAAACACAATATGGCGACTAATAAAAACAATAACAGATACGTACAGCCCTGCTACACAATCGATACTGTGGCAAAAGTATACACTTTCATACTTGCAAATTCTGATTTTAAAATGGTTTCTTATTGATTAAGAGGTTACAGACATTTATATTTTTATATTTACAATTGTTTATTGCTAAATATATTTCTGTAGATTTAGTGTTGAAGCCAGCTTGCGAAGCGGTGCCGGGTCGTCAGACCACACGTACCCGTTTTTTGTTCACACGTAGAAATCCATGTTGTGAAAAAATTATGAATAGATAACTGATTTTATTGTGTCATATTTCTGTTGTACATGAAAAAGCTGCTCACAACACTATTTAACATAACGAAAGGTGGACCATATCTGGCCAGACCACGGCCGCTCGTGCATGGCTTCGTCGCTGGTAGATCATCGCAGGCCACAGCATTGTTTGGGAAATAAATCATATTAATATTTACCAACACTTTTATCTCAATAAGGACTTGTTTAAGATATATATTTTGGTATTTAATATGTACATGTTGTTTTAATGGAATGCTCTTGTATCGTAACAAAATGACGAATAGTAATTAAACTACTGTGTTACACGTACACGTATGGCTGCCGATCTCGAAAAATAAAATGGTGAAATCGTTCAGTTTTAATGCTGCAGATTTCATTTTTAATATTTCATTTTCAGCCGCTTTTATCCCATAGACTGCTATGTTAAGTCTCGAATTGAAGTGATATTACTTAGGTAATTTGGATACATATTAGGTAGACTTCATTTAAATTGATATAAATCACAGATCGTACTACCAGAAACATATATACATGTATATATGTTTCTGGTACTACTGTATATGCCGACCAGAATACATGTACATTGCGCACGGCTTCGAGAATCCTAAATACTCAAGTTTTGTTTAAAAATATGATAAAATGAACCTACAAACTGACTCATTTGTATGTTATAAACTAAATCCCAAAATTGATGCCAAAAAAATTAACCAGAATACGTAATTTTATGACACTGAAAATGGACGAAATTCGGGTTCTCGGCTGTACGTAATGGCTGCCTTGGGCTTGGGGTAATCTATGAAAGCAAATGTTTAATTTTGCACTAATCATACGTCGCAAGGCATTTTATCAATTAACACTTCGAAAACAGTAATTGCTTATAATTATATTTTGGGGGACTTTGAATTTAATTTGTAATTTCAAGTTGATATTTGCAATATATCTGTCAATGTATATACGTAAATGGTCACCGTGTTTTCTCGTAGCGGTCGAAAATTGAGTATAAACAGAGTGAAATATATGAATACCATATGTTTAAATTTGTATATTATTGTAAAATATTTTTATTTACACTTTTTGAAGTTAAAATAACGCAATAGTTCTCGGTTTGCCGTACTATTTATTACTATAAAATGTAAACAAACATCGCAAACGGCTGTGTTCCCACTATGTTTATGTGTAGATATACAGAGTTGTACCTTTGAGCGCCCGGATGTACCTTTGTGTGACGTCATCGCCATCTTTTCTGAAATCTCCTATATAGAAAACACTACAGCATGCGTTTTTTTAAATACATAAAGTTTACCTGATGCATTTATTAAGGATAAATACGCTGCAGGTATAACCATCGTTACCAATATTGTTATTTTTCTCTCTTTTCCATTGATTTCAACGTTTGCACCTGTGAGGAAATCCCTTGATTCAATTGTAATGATGCTCCATTAATATTTATCACATAACCGGTTTTGGCCCAGCCATGTCATACGGCAATACCATTAATATCGTAAAACACATGTATAATAACACTATTACGACTTCACATGTAGTTTTGACGTCATATATTTGATGTCATAATATATATGACGTCGCATGATTGTTTCAGTAGACGGAAACGTCACATCCGTCACATCCGAGCAGGATTTCTGCTGTTTTATAAATGTATAATATATCTATTAATAAAAGTTATGTGATAAATAGAATCTTACACTCATGACTATGTGATATGAAATTTATCAAACTCTTTAATAATTTGATATGCCACTCACAAGGATCGTTGCATATCAAATTATTGCACTTGAAATTTCATATCACACAGTCACTCATGTTAGATCGTCAATGTAAGAAATGTTAAGCAATGTGCTATTCCGTTTGGGATCTGTTGTATATGATAGGACCTATATGCTGCGTTTTTGGTTGGATTGTAACATCCTGGAGATTGGCCATAACATCCTGGAGATTGGCCATAACATCCTGGAGATTGGCCATAACATCCTGGAGATTGGCCTTAACATCCTGGAGATTGGCCATAACATCCTGGAGATTGGCCATAACATCCTGGAGATTGGCTATAACATCCTGGAGATTGGCTATAACATCCTGGATGAGATTGGCTATAACATCCTGGAGATTGGCTATAACATCCTGGAGATTGGCCATAACATCCTTGAGATTGGCCATAACATCCTTGAGATTGGCCATAACATCCTGGAGATTGGCCATAACATCCTGGAGATTGGCCATAACATCCTGGAGATTGGCCATAACATCCTGATAAAGACTTTTTGGGACGGCCTCCTCTGTATGCAATGTGCTGTGTGTATGTGTGTTTGTTTTGGGAGGCTGCGGTGTATTCATGACTACATGAGGTTCGTGTTGTTTCTTCTTCATGCAATAGTGAAATATAAACACATATGTAATTAAAAGTGTTGTCTCACTGAAACTTGTATATAATTACGTCTGTCAAAGCACATGGTCCACAGGAGTCTGTCCTTAAATAACACAACTGAAATCAAACAAAGTATTATGGTTATGTGTGTGTGGTGCTGTATGTTTTGTTGCACCTTAGTATAGCGGGGATCTACTTTATAGTGCTGGCTTACTGTACCAAAAACACCACGGTTAGTCAATTAATGTTGACAGCAGAACCCACAATCTTCCTCATAAGGCGAACGCTCAAAATAAGGTGTTAAGGCGAAGATGATTCTAAGATGATCATAAAATAAATAAGATTTTATAAAGTTCTAGATGTGATGTGTAAAATATATAAGTCATACATGATTTTGGAGATAGTTATGTATGTATTAGTTTATTGATAACACAAAACAACGGGAAAAATAACCGGAATGATTACCATTACCATAAAATTCCACCACATAATTAGTCAACAAATTGCTTAAATTGCAATTAAATATCGTTCAAATTTATAATGAAGGGCATTATACTTTAATTACAAAAGTATTGGAATGAATCACATTCTAATTGCATAGCAACGGTAAAAATGGCATGGTAACGTACAAACATCAGTTTGTTTCCATTTTATGATTTGAAAACGACCCATATCTTGTGTATTTCATGTAATAGAGGAATGCTTGGTTGGTAAACAGAAATTAAATCATAATGATATTGAAAAATTGGAATAATAATACCATCATAAAATTGTGTCGCATAGCAACCAGTCAAGGCTTTGTAGAATGTAAGATGGCATATCTCGGTGTCATTTTATAAAACAAAATCCAACATCATCGAAGACATTTACAATGGAGGCACAGCTGACCAATAATAATGCTGTACAAGAAATAGGTTAACAGAATGTCTAACGCAGTGCAAAAATATATAGCATTACAAACATTGAAAGTTGCACGGTTAACAAATATGTGTTTTAAAGAAGGGAATTTGATACGTGGAAGAAACTGATAAAAAGATGACCATGTTGCCTTTTATTTTATGAACATGTAATGTAATAGGCTTGTTAATGAAACATGAATAAAATCCTAAACAAATAAGTTTTAATGTGAATACATTTTAGACTAAAATGATAGTGATGTCTAGTAAGCAGAGCTTTCAATTTTTCTGTAAAACGTAATAGTAATCTAAAGTATGATTAGATAAGATATTAGAAATGTTGCCACTAGTATCATAAATAAGCCATTAGCGATACGATAGTCTAGAACCAGGTGTTTCGAAAAGGAAGCGTTATCTATATCGAGTCGAATTGATTACCGGTTGATGACTTATCATTATACAGAAACAATTAGCAAAAATAATATTTTTAATCAAATTTATTTATAACATTTTTGAAGAACTCAACTAAGATGTTTACACTACTCTCTAACAAAATGCATTGAATGTTTTACCACTTGTAGGTCTAAGATAAAAATTACCTTGCTGAATTGTACTTAACGTACTGGGATAAAAAGTAGAAATCTTGATGTACGACAAGGGCATATGGTATGGAGCAAACTTTTCGCCATCTATGATTTAAATCTAGAACATGTTTCGATAGTCCCAGTTTTTCTATAAGAAGCACGTGTTTAGGTGCAGTGCGATAAGACGTGTTAAAGTTGTGGTTTCTTCGACTGTGTACCTTTGACCATCACGACCCATCCGCCTGCTTCAAAGAACCGAAGATGGACGGAGGAGATATGCCTATACAATGATAACACACGAACAGATACTTCAAACACCAACTGTGTGATCAGGTCAATCTGTTGTTTTCGTCAAATTCCGAGAAAATATTTTTAGAATTTTAAATAGGTTTGTTTGTTTGATTAATGAACTTCCTATTATGTAAGGACGGTATCCCATGTATGCAGTGTGCGGTGCGTGTTTTGGGAGACAGCAGTATATCCATACTGTGTCTTCTTGTATAGTGGGATTGTTATTTTTTTATAGTGGTATATCACTGAAGCATGTTGCCGAAGACACCAAGCAACACCACCCACCCGATAACATTGTACTTACAACGGACGAACCAGTCGTCCTACTCCCGGTATGTTGAGCGCTAAGCAGGAGCAATAACTACCACTTTTATAGACTTTGGTGTGTCTCGGCCAGGGGATAGAACCCAGAATCTATCATACAGTGGCGAGCGCTCAACAGAAGGCCAAAGGTGGTGTCAAGGGAGCTTAGGAAGAACAAAGTTAGTTAGGAAGAAGAGAAAAGAGAAAAGATAAGATCCTTTTGGGTCGCTTTTGACGATCATGCAATAGGGAAATACTTAGGTATATTTCAACTCTTTTTAGTGACATATATCTTCATTAAGATTTAACACAGAGATAATTTGAAAGATTCAAATTGTAAACATTTCATCATTTGCTTTGTAAAGTTTCTGATGTTGTTTAAAAATAACTACAATGTATTTGCAAAGAATATAAACATGTATGCGCAGACGAGTATTATTTTAAAACTTGTTGATTAAACTTTAAAGATAATCTACTTATTATATATCGTAGTTTAGACGAAGGTATGGCTCAACTAGGAGACATAAATCAGATTCTCCTTCAAAGCCATTCAATCAAGGCCAAATGTGAGTCTCGGTCAAGAAAGGCGCAACAAGAAAGTCTTCAAAGAAAGAGTGTCAGTCTCTTAGTGTTAGCCAGAATGACCTGATCTTAGCTTTCCCACTGAAGTCCTATCTCACAAAAGTATACTCCCAGAGAACGCCAACATAAAATTCCACTTAGTCGTATTTTGTAGAAGTCGATCAATTCTACAAATATTTTGTTAACATCACCTATTATATCCATTAAATCAGACACGTTTTTGCCTGGAAATAAACTTCATCTAAATGTCGAACGCCCAATAGGTTTCAATTGAGGCGGAGACAAGTTAAAATTGCCAAAATGCATAAATGAATAAGTTTATTCCCAATATACAACTATAATTAAATTTCAGTAGGTTGAAAGAAACTAGAAATGTATGTCAGACATATGTATCAATTACTTCATTTATCAAATTAAAGAATTCTTAAAACGTTATATACATGGTCCTCTATTTAATGACAATGGCGTAAATAAAGATTTTGTATTTCAACACTACTAGTTCAGGTATACTTATCTAATTATACCTACATGAATGTAGTTAAGTAGTATTGCAGAAAAACGCGTTGTTTTTTACAGGGTGGGGTTATGTTAATATTTATCTAACATCACTGCTGACAGATATCGCTACCCCCGTGGACGAAAATCATTGTAGTACAGTTACTCTAGGGGAAGCTCAATATCCATCTCCCCATGGGTAGCATTTGTATAGTGTTACCACGGGGAGATGATCATTGAAGTAGTGTTACCTCCGTGGAGCATCACTATCAATTCGAATGTTTTATAAATGACCACTGGGCGACCATTGGTGTTTGTTGTGGACTGTTGGGGCTGATACAGGTATCAGATCAAAACATGGTAATCGAATCAGAGCAAAAATACTCAATAAAAGCCGTAATGATACTGTGGCTATCAGAGAAATCTTATGCCCAATCGTAACGGTATTCCTTTTCATCGGTTTGAAAACAAAGTACATGAATTCATCCTTTGGGAAAGAAATATGAATTGTACCATCTCCCACTTATCCTTACTGTGAAAGGCGACACAATTCTAAAAATTATTTTTTTACTTTGATACTTAGTAGGGAGTTCAAAGCTACATGATTTTTCAGAGTTTTGACTAAGTCATATTAATTTCAAATATATAACATATTTCTGTTGCTACTGCATCTGTGTGTCATAGAGGGGTGCTATCTCAAAGGGACACAATTAAAATATGATTTTAACGCCCTGATTAATTACACACAATAGCTTACAAAAGAGATAGATTTCATTCATTGATAAGGCTTTATTTAGTAAAGTAAAACTGAAGTGAATATTTAAATCAAATGTTAGTCAAGATGAATCTATTCAAGAGCATAACCTATTATTTTCAGCCTATTGCGTGTTGACCAGAAGATAACAAATATCACGGCTTTCCTCACTGACAGTTTTACTCAAAATTCGATTGTCATTGGCATACGTGGCAAACATTCCCAAACATACAAAATTATCGTTCGTATATACAATTATATATAAGGTACAATGTCAAATTATATGTTAGCACAAAAGTATCAATTGATTGTTTCAAAAAGGCTTTATTAAGGTTTTATACACATCGCTTCTTATAATGTGCTCAGGAAAGTCACTTTTATACTGGTTAAACCCCTGTCAATTTAATGTGATCGATAATGTAGTGTATATGGCAGTTTGTTACATGGAATACATTGGGAATTACTGTAACACACAGAGATACCACAAACTTAATTACACGGACTCGCTTATACATACATGAAACCTTAAGGGACATCAAATGACCTTTCTATTAATATGACGAAATATAAAGTATTATCACACTTAAGACTTGTTAATTATACATATGTACCAATTATTGCATTATGAGTTTCAATGTTACGTGTCGTTCACGATGTCGAATAGGTACAGTAATCAAACGTAAAGTGCGATTAAATAAAGCATTTTATCCTTTCTATTTTATTGACAAGCAGTTTGACAGTTTGTGAGATGTTCTTTTCCAAGGTTTGTTAAACGAGATCGTATTTATTGTCTCGCTGCATGCCTTCTATATTGGATTTATTTCGAAATATTGTTATCACAAATCAATCTCTGCTAGAACAATCACCTCACACAGACACAATGACCAACATTTGTATCTGAAGGACAGTGAATCCTAAACATGTTACTAATAAGCAAAGACAATGAGTTGTCTAATGATAAACAAAGAATAATGAGCGTTTATATCCCCTCATATATTGTAAACTTAAAGCGTTAATAAGAGTTTGTTTTCGAATAGTGATGCGATCTTTATTGTAAAGAGATATTGTACACTCTAGACGGAGGCGTTGTTTACAGATCGAACATATCTCATAAATTAAATCAAAGTTGGCTCGTATTTAGACGGCTCGTAATCCACACTAACGTAATATGAGGTAGACAATTGAGTGTTTTAGTGGACTGGTGACTGCGGACAGATATGCTGGTATCACCTCAGTTCAAAGGCTTTGATCAAAATTCCGCCAGACAGCAAATCAGGGATACAATTATTACCAAGCACAAGTGAGGATTTGTGTGTTGTGGAACCAATTAAACGATCAAAATCACCACGAACAAGGAAGTATGAATTATTATTCGGCCAAAGACAAATAAAAACAAACTGATTGTGTGATAGGTAAGTTATCCAAAAGTCTTCAAACGCCCTCGCAATTGCAGTTTGATCAGTCGATAGTGTCCAATCCGGTACCATGCGAATAAAGCTGTTAAGTAACAGTTTGTGATGGATCCCTCATTATTCATATGAATAAATTGTGTCTGATATAGAGCGATGTTGAATGGTTGATTTGCGAAACGTCATTCGGACAAATTCTGCTTTTGCATATTACATCTAGTTATTTGCCCTTGTAGATAGGTATTGATTGTGACGTCATGTGTTTGCGAGCATAAGGTCCTAATTTTTCAGAGAAAACGACGTGAGTTTCGATCACAAAAGTAGGTTAAGAATGGAGTTCTTAAGATATCTTAAATACAATTTTGTTAAGTTAGTATTACAAGAAATTATTTCACCTTTATTTGAAAATTGTCGTTACACTTTAATTAGCCTAATTAGCTTCTAACAACTGGACCCCTGGTTTTTATCAAAGATTAATAGTAGAAACTGCCATAAAACAATATCCTTTTGAACGCCATCCATGCGGAAATAGTTGTATATTTACATGCCTTAACGCAGAGACTGATGTAGTGACATGCGCACTAAATATGCTTATACGATCAACATGTATGCAACTGTCACTGTTCTTATAAATATTCATATTCTTTATCAAGACGGTTTGAATATCTGTCTGATTATGACAATGGAAAGTGTAAATACAACATTAGTGACTTATCAATAGCCAGTCTGTCCTTGTAACCTCGTCTTTACAATCAATGATAACAGCGACACAAAAATACTGGTAATGTAATCGTATGAATATGGTTTCTCTCTAGGCCTGTTGTCATCCATGCTTTCACAAACATAAAGCTTGTTTGATTACGATCTCATACTTGCATGGTCTTGGTGGTGGAGGATAGCCGTAGTTCCCCGACAAAATAACCGACTAAGGTCCTTAGTGTATATTAATTTAACATGTATCATTACTGCCCATAGACATAAGACATATTGTGTCCATGGTACCGCCTGAGTTGATGCTTTACATCAATATAAATATCAAAGTACTCCGTATATGTTTTGGAAGGCTGCGGTATGTCTGTGTTGTGCCTCCTTGTTTGTTATAGTGCACACTGCTGTCCACTATAGCGAACAGTCAAAAACACATACACGCAAACAGTTTACGAAACATATAACACGGTAAGACGAATGTGATATGGGATACATTTCAGAAAGAAGCAGGAGTGTTAATTAAATAACTTCAGATAAAGAGTAAATAAACAACACTATCTAAAAGTATATTACATTTTGTATATCGAGTTACAAAATCAACTGTAAATCAGCGGTTTGATTAACTAAAAGGTGAACATGTGTACCATATATATCGTCATCATTTTATCTTGAAGACTATTTCATGTATAATTTGAGACAACAGGTGCGATTGAGCGACCAACCAATTTTTATATTCACGAATCTAGAAGATAGATAATATTCGTCATCAAAAATTACCCTTGATTAAACATTACTTGATTTTACCAGTACAAATAAGAGCTGAAAATGATTTTGACAGTACTGCAAAAAATCAATATATTTATATCTACAATGTAGTGAAATGAGAATATATGGTCAGACTATGAAGCCAAGCTGTTGTCTACAATTTCATTTCAAACTTTTACGTAGTTACTAGTAAATGTGAAGCGTTTTTTGTAGGTATTGTTCCGTCATCGACACACACATAATACTTAAAAACCAAGAATTTTACAGTACATAAATTTTGTGTCGTAATTAATGTTTATAAGCCATCATACATGTATGTCTGTTCATTTCAATGATTTTCACAGTCTAATTCGTCAAAAATAAGAATTTTTCGCCCAATTATCGCACATATAACTGTAAGATACAGTGTATTGTTTTACTACCATACACATTAATGACGTCAGTTTGGGGTTGTTGTGTAATGCCATAAATATTAGCAGCGTTAGTAAAAATGTCTCTATTTGTCATCGGGAAAAATGTTAGAGTCTAGACAACAAATGCTTATAAAGGATCAATCGATTTGTGTGGTGTCTTTCATCAATGCAAAATGTTATCACCTGATAGTGACACATTGAAGAGCGTCTGTTTTCAAAAAACCTGTTACACACATTGAAAGTTTTCAAAAATCCAGTTACACGGATTGAAAATTTTCAAAACACCAATTAAACGGACTGAAAGTTTTCAAAACACCAGTTACACGGATTGAACGTTTTCAAAACACCAGATAAACGGACTGAAAGTTTTCAAAACACCAGTTAAACAGACTGAAAATTTTCAAAACACCAGTTTAACGGACTTAAACTTTTCAAAACACAAGTCACACGGACTGAAAACTTTCAAAACATGTGTCACACGGACTGAAAGTTTTCAAAACACCGGCTAAATGGATTGAACGTTTTCAAAACACCAGTTACACGGACTGAAATGTGTGAAAGAAGTATCTAATAAAATATATTGTTCATAATACAGAATTGAAACAGGGACACTACAAAATTTTGGTATCAGTGACTTCTGAACGTTATTATAACAGGAATTTGGCATCAAAACATAACGTATTGGTGATTCATATAATTTACTACAAGATTATACTCATGTCAATGAAATTAAAGAGTCTATATGTTTAAATACAAATCAAATTGTTGGGTATTTATTCAAGAGTGTTAGTGATAGGTATATCTACGCTATTTGATTTATTGGCATTATAGTAAGTATCATGATAATGGAACTAATTATTTTATAGTCGTAATGAAAGAAATAGAAAACTCGATGTCGTTTAAAAGACAGTGTATAAACGCAAACAACGTACGGATGGAACGGAGACTCGTGGAGAATAAACATAAACATAGGAAAGCGCCTATAAAATATGATTTAACATAAAACACTTTGAATAATTTAAAAAAGTTGATATTTGCAAAGGAAAGCAGGTTCTACGTAGATCAAATTCTTGAATACTATAATATATATTTTTTGCTCTATAAACTAAAGAGGATGGCAAAACAGGTTGCATTCACGTACAGTTGTACGTAAAATGCGTCAACACTGTCAGAACTACAGAAAAATCAGTATTTCGAGATCAAAAATCAATTCCTAGTCAAGCTGCTCTATAACAAATGGAACAGAATATAAATGTCCTTACATGGGCAAAAATCTCGAGAGAGGCTACAGAGAATCGTTTACAAAGACATTTCTTGTACAAAAACTCATATATTTAGTGAGCTAATTTCCGGAAATTTGACCCAGTTTCTGCGGGACACTATTTCCGGTATGAGTCCAAATCACCAATCGTGTCTTTGGTGAAGTCTTTTCACGGCGATTTAGGGGACAAATCAGCGTGTCGATGTAATCATCAGTATCAGATGACGATCAATTCACACATACGACACTCCGAGCGAAATACGTACGGCTCTAACAAACGAAGACGACATCTTTCTAAAACCTATTTATAACGCTGAACAGGCCATTAGTCACCACCGAAGTTAATATAGGGTCCACATAAAATGTGAAGAAGAAAAATAAATGGCCGATTATAGTCTGTGTTTTGTGAGAACTTGGCTGTAAATAGAAGGCCGATTTTGGGAAGTTGTTTGGTACTGGTAGTTGTGTGATAGTTTTAGTTTTTCTCTGAAGACTCCCACTTCCCCCCCCCCCAAAAAAAAAACCAAACAAACAAAAAAGAACCCCAAAAAACCAGCATCTCTTCAAATATGGAGGGTATTGAATTACTTATCAAACTACAAGTATATCCAGGTTATTGTATGGTGTTGTAAGATTGAAATTAAATATCTAATTCAACACAATTGAATGCTAAGTTATCTAAATTGTTTCTTTTATTAAACTAAAGACCTATTAAAATAATGTTCTGTTTCGATTTTACCTGTTGTTGAAATGCTTTGGGAAGCCATTTATAAACAAAGTGTTTCGCCTCTTGGTTTGGTTCGGGTTATTAGGTATAGCATCCCATTAACAGCCAAGGTCATTTGAGTTTTGGGTTTATTAGTTTAACGACCTATTAACAGCAAGGGCCATGTAAGGACGTGCAAGGTTTGTTGGTGGAGGAAATCCGGAGTACCCGGAGAAAAATCACCGACCAGCGGTCAGTACCTGGCAACTGCCCGACTTGGGATTCGAACCCGCATCCCAGAGGTGGAGGGCGTGGGGTAATATGTCGGGACATCTTAACCACTCGGCCACCGCGGCCCGGTTATTTGAGTACAGTCTCCAATGTGCTTATATCTGTATGTTTTTGTATTCGTATTGAGTCCCTTTGTAATGGCAGGGCTTTTGCCCTTTTTAGGGTTATCTCACTGCAAATTGCCACCAAAGACACAGAACTCATAGAATCTTTCCCTACCTAGAGGGTGTGATAACGCAATAATGATCTTACCGAGGGTTGGACATTAAAGGATTTTCCCGAGGGTTGTGATTTTGTTGTCACACCCTCATAGGTAGGGAATGATTTTTTTCTCTCCCATTTACAAAAGAAAAAGAAGAGATAATATCCTAAAAAGAATTATTTCATCGCGGAATGGACATGGTTCCGTCGTCTGCACGTCAATATTGGTGACGCCATTGACAATGTACTCAACGATCACACCACATGAAGTCATTACGTCACGTAATTATCTTCAAGTTCAAACGGTAAGCGCGCGCAATCTGTCATACCCTAGGGGTTGACAGAGAAATCTCCCACGGCCAAAAACTGATGACAAATCAGTAACTGGTGGGAGAAAAGTATATCGCACCTCGTCAAATTGATATTGACATCGGGCAAAACATTTGTTCCACTGAACGCTAAGCAGGAATAGAAACTAAGACTATAAACTATCGTCGTCCAGGGAAAAGTACCAAAAGCCTTTTTCCACAGGGGCAAACGTTCACCTCAAACGTGAGGCAGTGTCGAAGGAGACGTCAGGAAGAGGAAAGTCAGTGACGAAAAAAGAAGTGATTAAATAAAGATCCTAAATTTAGTCCCCTTTTAAGATATCATGCATTGGAGAAAAGTAAAATTCTAACTCTCTCTATCTGCAGGGTCATTGCTAGGCTTTATAGCGATGGTGTTTTGAAACAACTCCAACCTGACGTCATTTGGTTTACATTGTGAAACCATCAAAATGGTTTGAATCTCTGAATGGTACCTGCAGGAAAGGGAAGTACAATGTGGAATGAGGTGTCTGTTGTTATAGTGTAAGAGACCTTCTGCGACAGAAAAATAATGGCGATGTTGTGAAACAATTGATAGAAATGGTCGTGACAATATACTTGTAACACTCTAGACATTACCCAGCATGGAAAATGGCACGGATTTCAAAGTATAGGAAAATGTCGAACAGTAAATAGAACAAAACATGAAGAAAGTTCATAATAGCAAGGTTTTGCAAGTTATGCACGAGATGTTTTAGATCAAACATGAATGAATCTAAGCATTTTATAGACTTTCGTATTTTATGACCCGTTCAATTATATTTGATGTTTAAACTGTTTTTGAGTAAAGTAAAATGAGGCGATTGTTTAAATAACCTATCCGTTCCGAAGAACGACGCAAATAGAATGATTTTAAAATACGTGTTTCGATACATTTCGCTATGTGTGATGTCCATGTCTATTGTAGGCTTCAGACCAAATGAGACCTGACAGAAGGAGCTGTACAATAGGGACGTGAACATAATAGGTGCCATACTTGTTGTAATGTTTTATAATTCTTTAAAATCCCAATACTTTAAATTGTCAAGAGCTCCACTACTTCGCCAATACCAAAACAATCGTTTTAAGACAAAACAGAATAAGTGAGAAAGCACTCTTTGAAATGCTTAAAATGCATTATTGTGAAGCGCAATATGTCTTGTGTATGCTTATGGGACAGTGATAATTCAATTGAGATTGAAGCAGTAGGAAGTTGTCATCAATCATCATAGTTGTATTTCTAGTATCTGAGTAAGCGGTGCTGTAGTAGTTTCAGGACAGATATAGATATATCTCGCGGGAGATAATATACTTGTAATACCAAATCGTATGAAACCTCTTGGAAAACAGCTTTTGGAGAAAATAGCAATTCCGGGATTTCAACAGTCCATTGCATTTAATCAATGATATCTACCTTACAAATATCTAAATTAGAGATTTTAACCAGTTTATAAAATAATCGAAACATTGCTTATAATAGGAGATAAGCAAAGGATATCATAAATGCGTTGTGAATCACAGTATTTTGGTCGAAATAATTTATGTTGTCGAACTCATTGAATAAGATTGCAAGCACTCTTTAGATACAAGATATTCCTTAATGTATTCAGAAGCGTAGAGAGCATAAGGCGTGTGTTTTACATTAGACACTCACTGACGTCATCATTGGACGTAATTTTTGTGACATCATAATCACTGGAAATCTCGAAACCCCCGTATTGCCCCTTGTATCAAACAGCTCTCCTGTTCCAACTTATGCAAAGGAACACCATTATATGTATTCAGTTTCGAGGATAACACAATTTAACCTCTCACAAAATATATTAATATATATTTAGTTTTGGGTGACCAGTCAAACACCATAGACTATACATAGGAAAATGAAATTATTGTTCTGATAATACGGCCAGGTTTTAACCAGATTACGACTTTTTCGATGTATTCGCCACTTTTTATTGAATAAAAACAAAGTTACCAACAAGAGGGACAGTTTGTTTCCAAAATGAATACCACCGGTGGAAGTGACATTTGCCGTCTATAAACATTGCCAATCTTTGTAAGAACACCAAACTGCATTAGTACCATGTAGATATCTGATGTATACGTATCAGACCTGGTTTACGAGTTACCCTATTTCACTATAGCTTTGAGTACGGAATGCGTTGTCGGATGGGAGAGAAGAAGACTCCAGTTGTGTATTCTCCTTGCAGTGAAGGTCGTATGTAACAGTGCGAATAGCCTGAATGTCACTACAGGAAGATTAGCATGTGCTGCGTCAGTTGATATGTCCAGATATGTCGAGATGATATGCGAATCTAATGTGTTCTGACAACATGGAGGTCATCTTGTCATATTCATCCTGGTTTGTTTATCAAGGCAGTTACACTGCTATTTCACCGCTGATTTGAAGCTAGGTTGGGTACCTTCGGTACATTCGCAACTTTATTCTTTTAATAGATCGTATATTAAACGTTAACATAGCAAGATCTTTACAGAGTTACTATCGTAAAACAAGAAGAGACCCGCTCACTCTTGCCGGAACATTTAAATTCAATTTTGTCATTTCTGTTTTCTGAAGTCGCCGTTAAAATCTATATGTTTATCTGTGTTTATTATACCTTTGAATCGACGTTACCGCCGTTTATTGGAATCAACTTGTGTCTGTCTTCCGTAGGAAAATGTTGCCCGGATAACTTGGCGAAATGTGGTTATTGTGCCAAAATTGGGGTTGTCATAGTAACAGTGGTTTTTCAAAAAATTACTTATAACTTAGAAGATGTAATTAGTTTTCGGATCAATTTTGTTCAAAATTCGCAACATATTGTTTGTTTGATTAATTAACGCCCTATTAACAGCCAGGGCGATGTAAGGACGGCCTCCCATGTTGTGTGTATGTAGTGTACGGAGTGTGTTTTGGGAGACTGCGGTATTTTAACATATGAATGTGTATAATTTGACACATTACATGCTATTGAAACAATACGTAGAAACATTTCCCAAATAAGGGTTACCAGAGATAGAGGTATAAGCCATAGACTTACACCTTTAGTTTGATATATAATTCAATTAACTTTTTATATTGACATTAGTTGTTCAAATTTACGAGAAGAATTGCATGTGTCATTGTTTCTTTGACATATACATAGAAAATGTATACATTTACCTCATGTTGTTCCTATTAAGTTAGTGTATCGTAAAAAATCAGATGTCGTTAAGTTAAAAATTGGAAGACAACAAAAATAGAAGAAAAAGAATTATACATGACTTTCAACGTTCACATATATTTACCATTCCTTACAAAATGTCTCAATAGAATTCATATCATCACATTAATAAGGATACTTAACACTATCTGAACAATCTTTACTGTGTCGAGTGTTAATGTCCAGAAATGCGTAGTATGAATAAATTCTGCATCAGTTTATCCAACTCTGGTCCATCCCTGTACAATTTAAATTTGGCATTATGTAATTCCAAATCTGGTCCATATATGAAGTTACAATTTAAACTCTCCTAGCCAAATCAGCAGTTCGTGTGGATAGTATTTGAATGCTATCTTGCTAAGCTGCATCTCGTTTTGCAGATTCATCAGTAAATAAAGTGATCAAGCCTCAGTCTGTCTGATTCTCTTGATATTTAATTTTTCGTGTTACATCAACAATAATAATAAAAGACACAATATCAGAACAATAATTAACTTATAAGTTCGTTAAATCCCTTACTCTTGGTAAATTGTTCTGAAACCTCAAACATTATCACATGTAGTCAAAAGACGATTATAAATCAATATTAACACACTGTTGTCATGGTGCTTGTCAAGTGTTCCTGATCTTTTGTTTTTTTATTTGCTTCTGAAAATGAATTACTTTAACAATAACAATGACACAATCTCATAGCTGCATTTTATTGACTCATGGTTACCTTGATGTGTTTGTGGTGAGTAATTGTCATACACGGACAGTGGCGTTTATTTCATTATAAAACCTGGAATTCCCGAAGTAAAGCTACCAAGCCAGTGTCAGCCAGTTTCATTAATGTTCATCAACGTAAGGCAAATTATCAACTATCGGTTTTTTCAACTTCTGTAACGCTTTTCTATGGATAAGTGTAAGTTATAAAAAATCCTCAAAGTTTCGGAAAATTTGGTTTGGTTTGTTTAGCGTCCTATACCCAGCCAGGGTCATTTAAGGAGGTGCCAGGTTTAGACGACGGTGGGGGAATGCCGGAGTACCCTGAGAAAAACCGCCGACCAGCAGTCAGTACCTGGTAATTGCCCCAATCATAGGATTCAAACTAGGAATCCAGAGGTGGAGGCTTTATGGTAATATTTCGTGACATCTTAACCAATTGGCCACCGCCTCCCCGTTTCCGACAGTTGATAAAACTGATGTCATATAAACTCCCTTTGCGACCTCTTATACGAGTTCTTGAAGTGGAAAGTCACTGTTTCCCATCAATTGCATTACATTCATGTAAGTCAACCTTTATATCACATACATACAGCTCGGAATATGTTGCTTTATATCCACAAAGTTAAAGGGACAATTCAATGAGGTTAATTTTGTTACATATCCCCGAAGCAAAATATGACATAAATGTATTGTTCTACGTTCCTTATGAACAATGTAACAAGAAATAAAAACAAATTCCACGACATTGTTATGTATTTTGATTGATATCGTTGAATTTCCAAATCGTTATTCAATACGATTAAGCATGTATAACATGTACGCTGTACCCATACTCGAGCCAAAGTCACGTGCGTTAAACAAATGCAATACATAACCACTTAGGAGTTGTTGAAATTATATTTAGACAAAAAAAAATTAAAAAAAATGCACATAATAACGTTTACACAAAAAAATCTTTACTATACTGGCAAGGGCCAGGGTTCGGCATACAATACTTCCGACCACAATGTGTAATGGCGGACAGCAAGCGAGTTTGAACATTTCATATACATTTCACTACTGTTGGCTTTTCTGACATATCACAGCAAAACCAACTAATCGAATATCCATTGAAACTGATTAATTTCCAATATATATGCAAATTTTGATGTACTTTTAGACTGAATTGAACACCAGCAATTTAAAATCAATTCAACAATACCACCAATATGATCAAAACTTGATCATACCTATATATATAATGCACTGTAGACAGTGTCAGTTATAGAAAGGAGTGAATTGTTTCTCCTAACAGATCAATGAAGACAACTAAGTGGCTGCCAAAAGCTATCCATGTAAAATGCCTGTTGCAACGATGTTTAAGTTTCATCTACTATGAGGAGATTTATGATAAAATAAATCAAATATATCAATAAGTTACATCCTATTAAAGTTATAGATAATGTTGTAAACTATACAGTAACCAACCCCAAACAAAAATACATGATAAAAATGAAGTACCGAGTTGACGTATATCTTTTATGCGAAAAAAACATTATGTGATATAACTTTTACGGACTACCTATTTGATAAATTGATATTTTACAATGCTCACTTCAAGCGAATGGACAAACGGCCATTTCAGAATCTCGTTGTCTATCTTTTAAAACAAATGTCAAAACGTCTTCTTTACATTAACAGTACTGCAGTGGAAAGTGGATATTTGCTGTTTATGTAACTAGTTAAAGGCTTTACTGACTTAACTTATACACTCATTCGAAGGTCAATGCCATGTGATATGCTAAACATATTCTTTTGAACTCTCAAGTAGATCATCAAGCTCATCTTATGCTACAACCTAACATCCGACCGTAACAGATTTCAATCCATCTGTATCCAATAGGTTAAAACAAAGAAATTGATAAGATACTTTTGTTTGTTTTCTTCCTTTTAGTTTTTACTAAGATGAAGCACAATAGATAATCGTAAACAATGGGTATTGGAGCACTTGCTATTGTTATGATGAAAGTATCGTCTGCTTTTAGTGACGTATGAATGCTGAAGCATTGTTATTTCTTCGATATGGCAAAAATGGACGTTAACACCAATAAACACGCATTTAACAGCGTTTCGATGATATAAATCATGTATATACCTACTAAACAAGCACATGGAAAAACGCTAATGATAACGCCAGGGCGATTGAACAGTCTGTGTTTATATATCCGACATACGTGTGTATCTTTTACAGTATAAATCATACCATGTGCTGTACGCTCATTAGGTCTTGTATGGTTTGTGTGTGTTGGACGTCTTAACAATAGCAATGGTCATTCATAGACGTGTGGGGTTGTTGGTGGTGAAAGTGGAAAGCCGGAGCTCCCGTGAAAAAATTAATGAACACGACCTAGCATGTTAATGAAGATTTTTTTAAGAATAATTTTATATGTTTGTGACACAGATATAATTAGAAGATACAACTTACAAAGACATTCTTGATCATGCTCCCAAATTAAGTTTTATTGTTTAAGTGAAAATTTCATTTATTGACGGAACCGAATAACTATTTGCAGTGTTTAAAATAAATAAACGTTTCATCATGAATGAGAATTTTCCTTTAAATATTATTTTTACCCTATTTTTATAAAGCCTACTGAACGTATTGTTAGCTTCTATTGACATTCCACTTGTATAGAGGACAACGGCATTTTGCCTGCTGCCTAAAGCATGTCAACCGGACATATGGCAGAGTTAGCCTACAAAATGAGATGCAAATGCATGGAAATGCATATAAGTATGCAGGTCAGCATTTGTCTCTAAACAACTAATATTGATTAATTATCACAAGAAACAAATGTTATTGTTGAGAAGGTGGTATAAAAATCCATACTGTGACAGTGGTCATTTACACGTAGTATTGTGACAAAACTTTAGTCATTGCTAGGGAGACGGAATAATAGATCGTGAGTAAAGTAAAATCAGTACCGTTACATAACGGACATCATTAAATGTATTATGCAAATAAATAAAGAAATAAACTGAAAAAATGTATTCTTATATGAGCTTAAGCTGCACATCGTCGCGATAAAAATGTGTCCTTTCCATTGACAGTCACACTGCTAAAGATATCCAGTCCGTACAGGGTTATACACAGTACTTCTTGAACTGGTCTTTTGGTTCATTTTTTGTGTTGTTCGACTTTCTCTCAGGAATACATTACAGAAAACTCTTAAGCATGTAAAAATACTGCTATCGTATACCCTATTATTTTCGCGGATTTCCGGAACACTGCTCTGGACGCGAGAATTTGTTCCGCGTGATATTGGGAATGGGATGAGGGATATATACCTTGAAATAAAGCCAAGCTGCAATTCTTTGTTAGTTTTTGTTAGTTATGCATTTGATTAATAAGGATTTCCGGGTAAGACTCAATATAAAAATTATGCAATAAAAATTTTGCCATTGGAATACAAAAGGATGCAAACTTGAGCCTGCGATGATATGTTTTATTTTATCGAAGTTATCCTTTTAAGGTTAATAAATGCATATAAAATATTTAAAAAGAGTTCTAAAAACATGTAGTTGGTATTGGATGGTAATACTATCAAATAATTTCCAAGTGTTATTGAATATATACTTGTCTGCAATTAGAGCTGGAACAGATAATTCTATGTATCGGTAAAAACGGGGTTTTCATAGTGTAATAATGCATTTGTTTCAATTATTAAACAAATGTGCCTGATTTACTTGGTTTCAATCGAAAGCATATACTGTTTTTTTCGCGCCAAATATTATGTCTTCCAAAAGTACACATATTTTACACATTTTTCCATCATAAGTTGTAAGTATCCATTTTCAATATATGAATTACTTTGAACTTTCATCTTTCCATCTTTCCATCACTATGAAATCAAAAACAGGTAAAATTCCTACTTACCTCAAATCTTAGGCTGTGCTTGGGTGGGGCGGCAAAAGGCACCCCAAGGTATTGTTCCACGTGCTCCCCAACAAGGCGGTTGGTAACGGACCCTCGGATCGTCCCGAAAAGTGTCTGTCGCGTCACATATTCGCTGTATTCTCCAAATATGATGTGATGCCAAAGAACAACACACGACAAGCACAAAACAAACGGTATTCCTGGTGACTTCATATCCGTGAGGTTGTCGTCCACTCAACAGCCGATCATACGCTCACTGGATGCTTGCATCGTCGTTTCATTTAAAGTAAAATGAAATGTGTGTATTTGTAGCGGGCTCCTATCGTGATATTCGTATTTTTCTGACTGTGTTATCCATACCGTAGCGCGATGGCTGAGGCCATCGGTACTGTGTCTAAGGATCACAGAGAACACAGCACCTCAGCGCATCTCATACTGGAAATGTTCACATGTACTTTGGTCCGTACAAACTTATAACACGCATAGTATTATAAGGACGCAGGTTCGAGTATTTACCCGATAAATGAAAATCGACCATACAAATCACAGACCTGACGTGTCTGTTGTAATAGCCAATTGCCTCTCTGTATAGACGAAGCATTGTTACTCGAGGAATACTCCCTTGACTAGACGCCCGCTAAACACATTCCATTTACCAATATCTAATTCTTAATAATTATATCTTTAAAATGGATAGTTGGGCGCTAGCTCTGGCAGAAGTACGGAGAACCAGAGTTTTTAGTACAGTAAATCTCGTTATTCATATAACCATTTATTACCATGTAGTTAATAACTTCATGGAGACTGCAGGAAATTATTGATGTATTTGTTTTCTCTAATCCTTTTCCAAGATATTTCCCTAAAGTATTTTCACTACATAAGTACCTTTATTGCCCAGTTATTGTAAATGCGTGAACTCAAGCATACTATAGAGCATTTTCGTGAGTTCTTTTATTTGTGGTTTGGAACGAAATTTTCAAGTACTTTATGAGAAAACATTTTCGTGGTAGGCCTATGGATCAGCGATTCTTATAACTTGTAAACCAAATGCTGTTGCTCTTGTGGTTCACCAGGAACAACGATAAGGATTATTTCACACGATTTTTTACTTTATCATTACAGAGATTAACAAAACTCGGAGATATGCATTATAAATTTCGTCATTTACAACTTATCGTTAATAGTAACAGGTTAATACTTTAACTAACTACCATTATGAGTTTCATCGGTTATATTTAATAATTAAGTAGTTTGATTTACAGCGCATTTGTATTGATAAATGAATTAATACGATAATCATCATTAAATCTTATTTAATGTTTAAAAACTACTTTCATTAATTTGTAACGTCTACTTATTATTACTTCATTGTGATATCATTTTTTCGCGTATTTATTCGCAAATCAATGCATATATGTGTATAATTCAATTTTGCTTGTTACGAGCATTTTCATTGGCTTAAAAATTTACTTTATCAGCCCATAAAGGAAAAAATGGCGTCGCCGTTTGTAACGTCGCTTATGATTGGCTGAGATGACGGCGTAATAATTTCATAGACAAAAGAGTCCCAAAATGAATTTTAAATGTTGAAGAGATTATCTTTAGTAAATTGAATTATAAGGACTAATTTGAATAGATTTTTTATGTTATGGAGATATAACACAAAAATCTGAGTGTACTCTCTGCGGTTTATGATGAGAGTACACTCAGATTTTTGTGTTATATCTCATAACATAAAAAATCTATTCAAGTTAATCCTTAAATACAATAAATAAAGGATTACAATAACAAAGGAAGCCGTTATATTTCATTTTATACTGATATTTACAGGAGATGGTTTGGTTATATTAACAGCTAGAGTCAGATAAGGGCGGCCTCCCATATGTGCAACGTGTGTGTGTGTGTTTTTTTCTTTTGTGAGACTGCGATATGTTCGTATTACGTCTCCTTATATATTGAAATGTGTGACCATTGTTTTTTCGCATAGATGTAACGAAATGTAAGTTGTTTTGAATATTGTTCATCGCGTCAATATCAATGGTTCAAAGTGAGTCGAAATCAATGACGTTTTCGTTTACGGCTTTGTTACAAACCAAATGGTGACGTTCCGATACGATAAGGAGGGTCATAGTGCGTGGAAGCAACAATATAAATTTATTTTGCTTAACAATGAGATCGCTTTAAAGTTACCTAACAAAAACCAGCAATATAAAATCCCTACTAAATCATAGAAAGCAAAGTCATATGAAACACATACACAAGTAAATTGTCATCGAAATATCTTTAGGGAAATTCCGATGAATTCCATGTAATTTTCTGGTGATTTTCGTATTATTAGTTGATCATTTTAGTAAATTGATCTACTGTAAAAAATTTTCGCGAGATGCACATTTTTGCTCCACGTGATACCCGATAACGTTTGTGCGGGACTATTGTATATATTGGTGATGGAAATACGTTGTACGATGACGTCCCGTTTTAGCGGGACGATAACAAAGATTGACATTCCATCACCTTTGGTGATAATAGTACCGCACAAACGTTATCGGGTATCACGTGGTACGTGAATTATTCCCATTCAGATGTTCCGAAAATATTTGTAAAAACTTATACAGAAATTCACGATTGAAATTAAGAACCGTTGCACGAGAAATTACGTATTGGCAAATACTGAAAACAAGAGGCATTGACGGTCACCTGAGTGCTGGTTCAAATCTGTCACCTGAGTGCTGGTTCAAATCTGAAAAAAAGTATTTACGAATTAGAAAAAAACTTTAAAGATGAACCTTCATATTAGATTTTTTACATGTATTTTTTTGTTTTTCATTTTGATAGTTAGTGTATTATGTTACCAAACCTTATGCTTAAAATTCAAATTTGCTTTGTCAACGTTAAACAACAAAACCAAATTAGAAGTCAATCAGTGTCAGTAATTTTATAAATTTCACTTTTTAATCTATGAAGATTATTTGGTTCCATCAAACCTGTGAATTCAGAAGAAGATTTTTGAAATTTTAGGCAATTTGAACCATTTTGGCCCCGCCCCTAAGGCCCCTGGGTGAGTCGGCCAGGACCAATTTGGCCCCGCCCCTAAGGCCCCTGGGTGAGTCGGCCAGGACCAATATGGATACGGCGATAAAATGCTATCTCAGGCTAAAAATTCTAACGCAGTTTGACTAATTTTCTATGAAAAATAAGCAAATACTATTCATAAATGTGTTTTTCTTATATAAACTATAGTAAACTTGATCCCCTTCCCAGGGAAAACATGAGAACCCAGGGTCATAGAATTCACAATTTTTGTAAAGAACCTTAAGACCTTTCCATCTATGAATAGTATTTGTTTCTTTATTTATTTCAGAAGAAGATTTTTGAAGTTTTAGCCTATTTGACCCCTTTTGGCCCCCCCGCCCCTAAGGCCCCTGTGGGTCAGTCATGGAATTTTTTTAACAGGAATTAATGACCATCTCATAGGGATAATTCTAATAACATTTGACTAATTTTTTAAAATAAATGACCAAATAATGCTCCAAAATATGTTTTCACTATATAAACTATAGTAAACTTAACCCCATCTCCAGGGGGAAACCTGAGACCCCAGGGTCATATAATTCACAAATTTTGTAGAGGACCTTAAGACCTTTCTATCTATGAAGAGTATTTGATTCTACCACAACTGTGAGCGGAAAAGAAGATTTTTGAAATTTTAGTCAATTTTACCCCTTTTGGCCCCTCCCACAGCACCCTGAGGGTTGGGGGTCAAATAATTCACAATTTTGATTGATCTTATGCCTTAGAATTTTGTGCAAAATTTCATTGAAATTGCATCAGCGGTTTTTTAGAAGAAGTCGAAAATGTAAATTGTTTACGAACACACGACGCACGACGACGGACAAAAGGCAATTAGAAAAGGTCACCTGAATCTTCGTCTCAGGTGGTCAATAATAACGACGCAAAGTATTGCATTAGCGAAAATAAAATGATTTGTAGTATATCTGGATAAACAGGCGACACCCTTTATAGCTCAACCACCACACATATTATCTTTATCGAATGAAGTGTTGGAAAAATCATAACGGATATTAGTAAGTTGATACTTATATATGAATGTCATACATGACAAAGGTCTTCTGTTAGCATTATAATTCTTCATCTGATTTGTCCAAACCAGGAAGTAAAACAATAAACTCGTTTCGTCGGAGGTTGTATTACATGGCTACACATGCAATATAACCTCGGGTTTGAAAATCCTCGAGTTTTACTACATTTTAGACATTCGTGTAGAATGAATGGGTCTTAAAATTGCGTTATGATCATTATTTAAATAGCAGATCATATGATGTGATATCTGGTAAATGAGTATCTAATCTACTTATGTCGTAGTTTTCTTTCATTCGTTTTATCTGTTCTAGGACACAGCTCAGAGATGTGATGAAGACTTCATACAGAAATTATGGCCAATGATAGTTAAAAATAACTGACGTAATCTTGAACCAATCATACTTTCGAAATTAAAACTATTTCCAAAAGAACTAAATTCGCGATATGATGAAGAACCTAATTTTCTCTATCGCCGTACACCTGTACTCCCGATCAACAGAAATAAGGCGGCTGATTTAGATCCAACGGATTCCTGGATGATTGTAATTTGTTTCGGAAAAACTCATCAGATATTACAGTCAAGCCGTATCTCTTTTCTGATAGCGACTCGGCACACTATCCTAGCAGAACATGTTGCCTCTGTGTAAGGACATGTATATCGCTGTTCACAATCTGTTGTATGGCTATGTATCAACACCCGCGGGTGGCAGGGTCCGGCCGAGCTGGTCAGTAACACTAGCCCAGCCCTATCTCTTCTGTCGTTTTGAATGACATGACGGTACAGTGATGCTCCGAAGAAACTGAACGCCAATCTTATCCTCATCCTATCAAGTTTCGTTCCGCTACGACTACAGCGAGTATCGAGAAAAACAAAACAAGATGCCCATGGCTTTTTAATCTCTCATCAGCGTGAGAAGCAATTTTTCATTTTTCCAATCACAAATTTGTAGTGTTAACGGATGAAACTGTACCCGAAACTTGTAAGACAGCCATGTAGCACGCACAGTCGGCAAGATAGAATCAGACTCTATGTTGTTGATATATGTTGTGGAAGTTATCGTGATGTCGACTTGTTTATAACTTTTGAATGCATGTGTGGTATGACTTGCGTGATTTTTGCTTACAGTCAAAGGTCAATATGTCGATATCTTATGTAAATCTGTATATCATTTTGTTGGGATTATATCTGATCCCAGTATAGTATATACATTATGTACGTTGTCTTTCCGCATCTCGGCAAATCATCGTGTTCAAAATGTGTTTATGTAACTGTAAAATTTGTACTTTTACAGCGAAAAAAACTTGACCATATCACAACTTAAAGCGTGAACAGATACAAAACATTGACCATATCACGACTTATAGTGTGAACAGCGTTACTTTAAACCATAATTTTTATTTTATTTTAGATAGTTTTCTAACTTTATCGTTTGTTCATGAGGCGAACGTTTTGCCAGGCTTTCGTGAACTAGGAGTACGCTTACGACAAAGCAACATACGCCTTAGGAATAAGTAAATCAAATTTAGCAACTCACTTTATTTTCGCGAAATAACTCGAACACGAATTAAAATGTTTGGTGAGCAATTGTGAAAAGATATATAATTGTGCGATTGTCAATAAGAGGCTTTGATCACGAATTTCTGGATTCTCGAATGTTGAAAATAAAGATGAAGTGAAGTATTGTATACGCGAAATGAAGTAAAATGAAACATTTATATAACATTGTCAGGAATATTTCTGAGCAAGCATTACTATCGAGCTTCGGAGTATTGATACTTTCATGATAATCATGAGAGTATATTCCGGATCTTGATTTAACACAGGACTGTAAATCACCCCAAATGATATAGTCCGGGGATGAATATAACGTCATTGATTGTAACCCCTGTACCCATGGAGTATCCAGGATGTCCCAAACGATAGCATAAATATAATAAAGCGTTCCACGCCATGCATGCAATACATGACACTAAACAAATATACTGCAGCCTCCCAAAACACCTGCGACACATCGTATATAGGAAAGACCGTCATAGAAAAAAAAACCTGTTTGTTAAGAACTAAAAGAAAGATACCAAGTTATGTCATTCTACAGCCTAGCCTCTCTGATCGCGTGGTCACCCTTCTACCATACTCACAGGTCGAGACCCTTATCCTGCAGTTGTTAGCAGCCTGAACCGCCGTCCCCAGACAAGCTCCATGGTCAGTATTGATTTTCTTTTATCCAAGGCAGCAATTTATTAATGCTCTTCAGACAACTATAAGCTGTCGATTATCGCAGCTTGATAGTACAATGAAAAAAACGTTCATGTGATCGCCATATACATTTCCTTCGTCTGTTGGGGATCCCAGCCTGGACAATGGTATTTAATCAATTCAGAGAGACGAGATTATAAAAAACATGTAACCCAGATAGTCAACGCTGTTTGTCACACATTATCAAGTGATTGGTTATAAACTACATGCATAAAACTTTAATACCGTTTTATAAATCAGGCTTATTGGAAAAATTCGATCAGGACTAAATTAATAGTTACGGTTGTTAAAGACCTAGTAGTAGTATCAGTATCAAAAGAGCTGATATATTGTTAAATAAGTTGTTGTATAAGCTATCGATCTAGACTCTATAATCTGGTTTTATTGTTATGCGCTGGAAGCGAATGTAATATTGGGGTCACTGAACTCTGGACTCTGTAGTAATGCATACATTTATATAAAAATGCAACATTTAAGGTGGGATATTTCCATATAACCGGTTATTTTCGTGGGTTTTGCGGATGCGTGGGACATCGCTATGACCGCAGAAAATTGAGAAATCTATGAACTATATATATACCAACAGCAAAATCGCGATATATTTCAAACCCGCTAAAATTTTATTTAAATTTCTCGTTTTAGTCTAGAACGAATATACGTACCCGGCCTACTATACCTTTCGACCGGGTACGAATTGGTCCCTATGTGTCGTAGTGGAGCACTGCCTCCGAAAATCACTCGGGCATAGTTTTCTATACTTTTTTGTAGGTTTCCAATTATTTTATGCATATACATGCATTTACATATTATTTTTGTCCAAAACAAACATAACTACCATTCTTAATATCTCTACCGCTCACAAGACGTCAAATTCACAATTTGTGGACTTGACGTATAAATTCCCTTCAGAAAGACCTTCATATGTATTATGTAAAAAAAGATAATGCCTCGATGAGAATTTGATATTTTATGTGGTTCAGTTTTATTGCCTAGTAGGTAAGCGATATCAAACAAGTACGATAAAAATGCAAACAAACGTTTTATAATGGTTTGCATAATCATTACTTTGCTCCATTAGCAGTAATAGGCACCAATTGTAGCTCTAAAGACGACACCATTTTCTGTCAAAAAGTCTTTTGAGCTACAATATTGCAGCTAGTTTTAGTCCGAATCGCTTACATCTTGATATAGCTGGCTATGCGGTGACTGTTATGCGCTTTGGAGGCTTTGGTCCTATCCTGGGGTTGGGTTTTGAAATTGAAACTGGGCATGTTGTCTTTGCGTTCAATTACTATGTATCTAGAAAGGTATCTATCTACGAAAAAACAAGAAATGGATTTGGTGTTTTTCGCTTATTGAGACTGATACTTCATATAGATGTACCCGTGTTATAAATACATATGATTTCGTCCCTTTATATCGAGACCGCTGCTTGTAATTATGCTTGGTCAAGATTAAAAGAATTTCTGGTAGATAATATAATATAAACGTCTTGTTAAAGGGACAATTCACTCAGGCTAATTCTTTCAAATTAACAAGAAGCAAAATATGGCATAAATGTATTGTTCTACATTTCTTATGAAACATTTAACATAAATATTGACAAATCCCACGTCAGTGTTTAGTATTTTAATTGATACCGTTGTAATTACAAATCGTTGATCAATACGATTAATTAGGTACAATATTTACGCTGTCCCCAAACCAGAGCAAAAGTCACGCTCGTTAAACAAATGAACTACATAACCACTGAGGAGGTGTTAAAATGATTTTTTAGGCAAGACAATTTACCATATAAGGTGAACACACTAATGTCAGAGCAATTTGAGCAGTTCTAGGCAAAATTTGCATTACCCTACGAGCAAGGGACAGGGTTCGGCATACAAGATGTTCGACCACAATGTGTAATGGCGGACAGCTAGCGAGTTTGAATATTTCACACGCATTTTACTACCATGGGCTTTTCTAGCATATCACAGTAAAACCGATTGATCTAATCTCCATTAGAACTGGGGTTTTCCGATATATGTACAAATTTTAATGTTCTCTTAGACTGAATTGTCCCTTTAAACTCTAAAAAATAAAGAATCGAACCTCTACAAAATGCGTAATGGATCATGTTGTTTGAAATAAGATTTAATAAAGAATGAGTGCCAAAGATTAATTTATCAACAACAAAAAAGAAAACTCTATATGCAAATCACAGTTACATTATATTGTTATTTGTATAAGAATTTATTTCTTTCGTTTATTCAGTTTACGAAAATTTTGATAAAATACAAGAAACTTGACTGAACATAATATAACGTACTCCAATATTAAGGCTGCCACAAATACACCCACGGAACTGCCCTGCAGGTAGGGCGTTAGAATTGTAACTGCTGCCCCTATTACATGATCGTAAAAGGCGACTAAATTTAAGATCTTATCTTTTCTTTCTTCCTAAATTACTTTATTCTTCCTATCGTCACCCTAGACACCACCTCACTTTTGGCCTTTGGTTGAGCACTCGCTCCGGTGAGGATGGCTCTGGGTTCTATCCCCTGGCCGAGACACACCAAAGTCTATAAAAGTGGTAGTTTCTGTTCATGCTTTAGAAACGATTACGTTTTGGCACGTAAAACTCTTCAATTCATTCCTGCTTAGGATTATAACGGGAGTGGGACGACTGGTTCACCCGTTGTCAGTATAATGTGACCAGGTGGGTTGGGTTGCTCGGTGTCTTCGGCGACATGCTTCAGTGATATAGCACTATAAAAAGAGCAACAGTTCAACTATACAAGAAGACACAACACGAATATACCGTAGCCTCCCAAAACATGCACCTCGCACAACATACACACAACACACAACACACCGCAAGGCCGTCCTTACATGACCATAGTTGTTAATGGGACGCTAATTAATCAAACAAACACCCAAGGAACATGCATCATACGAAAAAAATATCCTGTTTGTCTAGCAAATATAAGCCCTCGTCAGTCATCACCAATCCTCTTACAGATACAGTATACGGAAAAGTATATCGGCATTCGAATGGTAAGTATGGATACTGTAAAACAACATATTTTCGCGTGCGATTTAACTTCCGCTTATTTCGTGATCAATAAAAATCATGAAATTTTTTTGACCAGTACTTTTTTTTTGCATACCACTATGAAAAAAAATCCGACAATGGCGCGAAATCCGACATTATCATGACTTCACAAGAGACATTGGCGTTGTGTATTGATTCGGAAAAAGAATCCCGAGAAAAATCACTAGAATGGTACAATTAAAAAACTTTTTATTTCATCAAATAGATTATAAAATTAATTATAAGCATTGATGTTACTACCTTTTTGATTTCATCGGATTATGAAAAAACCCTGTGAATCCGTGAATCGGATTCTCACAAAAGTTTGCATTTAAATTTTCATACCCCGATGAAATTAAATAATATCGACATCAATTCTGAAGTGAAAAACTCGGAATCGCGAAATTAAGTCGTTGGACATGAAAATGTGGATTTTATTCGCCGCGAAAATTAGTTGGTTCACAGTATATGTAGGTGGAATATTTACTTCGTTTTCATTAACATTGGGGATATATATGATGAAGGAGGTACCGATATATCAAGTTATTCCGTTATCTTCGAGATTTACACATTGTCAGATACAATTTCAAACGAAATTGGTGAGATTAACATGTTGGTTTTCATTAAATATAGAAATCGAAACGGACGCTTGATCCATGTACTGTTTCCATTTTGGTTGCAAAAGAGGCTTCAGAATAGATAATTCATATTGATAAAGAAAAGGGTTCAGTTAAGTATACACTGTTTTGTAACAATAATGACCACGTTTGTTAGCCGTGAACGAAGAGCTGGTGGAGTCTTTATGTGAGGGTAAATGTGTGATTGGATCTGACAAATCCAAGTTTTATCGGTAGCTATCAAACCAGACTTGTAGCATTCATACTAAATATTGTATACAACAACATCATGTTGAATAGATATAATTTACCTTGACCTGCCAGCTGCTTCTCGGATGACGTTATCTTCAGTACATAGTGTTTTTCTTACAGATAAATACCATGTGTTTGTTACATTTTCCCTGTTTTTGCTTAGTTTACATAATAATGACGGTGGTTGACTTTTTAGCCTTTAATCGTTTAACGTCATTGCTTGGCTAATTAGTCTCAGCGTCCTATTGACAGCCAAGGTTATTTAAGGACGACTTATGCAATGTGTTGTGTTTAAACGTCTGTGGTAAGCCATCTCTGGGTTTTCATTGGATATTATATGCCAAGATTTTTCCTTGTTGAATACATTTCCCCTATTTAGGCAGTATATCAACGTACTGAAAATTGAGGCAAATATTGTTGAATTATATAAAATGTTTAAATAATCATACTTTAAAGAAACATTTAAAGATGCTCCACCGCCGACATAGCATAAATGATATTCATTATTTGAACAATAATTGGTGTATTATCGTGTATATATATATGTCTAATTAACACAAAAATTAATATAACATAATTTATTTTGCCTTTGGTGCATGCGCAAGCAGTACTTCATTCCATATATGATATAGTGCCACGGAATTTTTTCGGGATGCAATTAATTATTTGTTTGTTTGTTTGTTTGTTTGTTTGATTTATTAACGTCCTATTAACAGCTATGGTCATGTAAGGACGGCCTCCCATGTATGCGGTGTGTTGCGTGTATGTTGTGCGAGGTGAGTGTACTGGGAGACTGCGGTATATTCGTGTTGTGTCTTCTTGTATAGTGGAACTGTTGCCCTTTTTATAGTGCTATATCACTGAAGCATGCCGCCGAAGACACCAAGCAACACACCCCACCCGGTCACATTATACTGACAACGGGCGAACCAGTCGTCCCACTCCCTGTATGCTGAGCGCTAAGCAGGAGCAGAAACTACCACTTTTATAGACTTTGGTGTGTCTCGGCCAGGGGACAGAACCCAGAGCCTTCCTCACAGGGGCGAACGCTCAACTCAAGGCCAAAAGTGAGGCGGTGCCAAGGGAGGCATTAGGAAAGATAAAGTCAGTTAGGAAGAAGAGAAAAGATAATATCCTAAATTTAGTCGCCTTTTACGATCATGCAATAGGGGACAGGTAGGGCGTTAGAATTGTACCTAATTAATTATTTTTCATATTTTTAACTTGAAGTAAAATTCATACTTTTCAATGTTGGTAATTGTGTAAAGTAAGTAACTTTTGTAACTGAAGAAAAATACCAAATCGTCTTCTCCTGTTTTTGATAGTGAAAAAATACCATTTGTCGGCGGTGGAGCATTTAAGAAAGATAATGTCCAATCAGTATAATTAATCTATCATGCAATTTAAATTACAAGTATAAGCTTTATGTTCTTATCCTTGTAACTTGTAAATAACCCAACAAACTTACCATATAGGGATTGGATTTCGTTTTTATGTTAACCATGCTTGTATGGAGCAATTCCTCTAAGAATATATTCTATGGGGCGCGTTAGCGCCCCATATTGAATATATTCTTAGAGGAATTGCTCCATACAAGCATGGTTAACATAAAAACGGAATCCAATCCCTATATTTACACTCACACGACTTTGTATTTATATTTTATGCAATAAAATCGTCATTTGAAAGTGACGTAATTATTCAATAAAAGTCGGTCAAAAGTGGGAGGAGCTTACTCAATTGAACAGCGAATGATGACGCTGCACATAAGGTAGAATTATTCATCCGCGACGACAAAAAAGTTCAATATTTTAGTGTAAAATAAACATGACAAACAAAGTAAATTTCAGAGATACTTTTATTTAATCAGATCAGAACTTTAAGTAGGTATTAAATTTTGCAAAAAGTTCATATATAGCGTAATAACATAAAGTATTTGTTCTCGGCCACATGTGTGAACTCGGTGACCGTTATTGTGCAGCGAGGCGAGGCTGACGCACGCTTACACAGTGGAGTTTTCCGAAGTTGTCAAAACACCAGTGTTCAAGTAGCTAAATTTGTTTGAGATTGTCGTCTGACTTGACGATATTACATCCTTCGGAGCCATGTGATTATATAATCTACGCTTATATCCATTGCCATCTAGGCTATAGATGGAACAACTTGTGTTCGATGGATACAATGTATTTGTGGTGACGCGTAACTGTCAACACGTGGATTACTAGCGGTGCATGTTTTATAATACACATGATTAAATTCTCAAAGAACAAAGACAAGAGGATATGTTTATAACTGACCTCTATCAGAAGGTCTCACGCCCGTCCACCCAAAAGACTCGATCGTATGACGAACACAGACACAGAGGTAATGTTAACATTTGACACCCATCATTTTTAACAAAAATGAAAGCACGTCGCCCCGGTCGGGATATTTTTCCGTTTCTGTATACAATTGTTAATTTAAAAATTGTTTGAATCATATATAAATATAAAACATGTATTTATTGTTTACATTTTTCCAAAATTCTATGAAAAACAACAATATACACGTAATGTTGCATCAAAATGTAAACAAAGCCATGTGTTTGTTTAAAAAAGTAGTCCTTTTACGTTGCATAGAACATTTTCTTACGCAAGTTCAAAGTTCAATGTTACCATGCAGTTATGGTACCCTAAACAAAATCGGCTAGTATTAGCGTACAGTGACCAAGCATAGCAAGTGTAAATATATGAACATAAACATCAACTGTCCTTTCGACTAGAAGACAATAATAACCATACTCTATTCTAGATCACTTTCTGGTTATAAAATATCAAGGAACAACTTGTTACAGAAAACTATAGCATACCAACAAAAAAGATATATCAATGAAGTAAAATATAGAATATAAACAAATAATACAACACCAGCAATTTAAACCAACAATATAATGATAATTATAGTTGTTACTAGTAGAGTAAAATTCCAATCAAATATTTAAAGCAGTGTAATAAGGGGTGCTCCGTTTTAACCATTGTTTTATGAAAAAATACTACATGTACATTACTTTCTTTACATAACAAACAACTCCTCAAATGTGCAACTGCTCAAATATGTTGTAGGTCGGGCATTAAAATTCAATACGAACATATGCAGCCTTCCAAAATAAACAAATATTCAAACACATTCCACACATTGGAAATTAAGGTCATTTAAGATCATTATCCCATGCATGTAATGTGTTGCGTGTATGAGTTGTGTTTTGTGTTTTGGAAGACTGCTGTATGTTTGTGTTAAGTCTCTTTGTTTTAGTGGAACTCTTTTCCTTTATCTCGCTGAAGCATTCAGCCAAAGATGTCAGCAAAGTATGCAATCAACGATTATATTACGAACCAGATAGAATAAACAGCAAGTGGAATAACTAGATCACAAAGTCATTAAAACGAGATATGATATTTAGGCCGATGTTCACCCACATTTTTCTAACCGAGACTGACTTTGAACGAGATACCGCCATTAGTCTCCCCATTTTGACAAGTTCTTTGAAATGTCACCAGCTTTAATCTCACCCCAACAAAAGTAAACACGCCGCAATGATAATTGACAAAGGACACCAAAGCTATTTATATCAATCATTAAGGACGAATGGTCACTGCCAGGAGCAGAACAGAAACGGTCATCGTCTCCGGCCCTTATCAGGCTAGGATACGGTGCTAAAGGTTAACGAGTTCGGGAAGTTAACCTTCTATAGGAACAAAGGACCAGCGCTAGTAACCTGAATAAGGACAAAGATTCACATAGTCAGACATTATCACAACACATGGCACACAGGAGAGGCTGTCCATAATAAGTTAGCTGTCGATAAGACGTTAACCTATGGAAATATACAACAGGATCTGCAATTTGTTGCTCAATTCTGAAATTTATTTTTAATTCATTTTAAATCGCCAATCTACCATCATGCAGTGCTATCGGGCATACAACGGTTGTTCCATCTTGAGATAATACAGCAGTTTCCTTTTTTCTTTCACAAAAATGGTGACATGTCTAACTAAAATCCGCTGCCCTTAAACGTTTTGAAAGCACAAGCCGAAGACTTTTTTTAAACAATATTTTCTGAAGGCGGCTAAATTTAGGATATTATTTTTTCTATTCCCACTGACTATATATCCTAACGTTTCCCTTGTCTATACCTTGCATTTGGATTTTAACCTTTATCCTTATAAGGGATGTCGCCATGTCAGCTTTGGGTTCGTATCTCTACTCAAACAACGCAATATATTCGAATGTTAGTTTCTGCTGATCACTGAGTATATTTGGGACGACCGTACAATACCGTATACAAGTCATTATCGCGGGTCATAGTAATATTTCAGAATTCTAAATTTTCGTGATCTAGCTTTAAGAATACAGCTGTAGGATTTTAACTTTTTTTAAAGTATAATATGACTGGGTGAAGTGTGTTGCTTGTTGTTCCATTTAACAAGAATACGTAACATTAATATACCGCAGTCTCCCAAAACACGCATCGCAAACACGGGAGGCCGTCCTTACATGACCCTGGCTATTGATAGGACGTTGATTAATCAATCAAACAAACAAATCAAAGGAAGTTTGGAAGAAAAAAATCCTAAATTTAGTCGCCTTTGACGATTTAGTCTCTTTTTATTCTAACGCCCTATCTGCACGAAGTACAAATTGTTTGCATTTGTTGATCGCTCATTCACCAGATGTTGTCCAGATTTTGGCACAGTGAACAGCAATGGCATTTAAAAACGCAAGGTTTCACAATCGTGTAGTTTTACAAATCTCGCAAGGACAATCAATATTTGCGCTATGAAACGCCAAGATTGAAACATTAATACCTCGTCTTTTCGTGCGCCAAGCGGAAGGTGTTCGCAGCTGCCACATTTAATTAATATTAGTTTCGTATGTCCGTCAAACAATAAAACAGCACGTTTCAATATTAACATTTGCCTCGCAACACTCTTTTTTATAATTCCAATATCAGTGTTTAACCAGCTGACAGATCGACTAACATTAATGGTGTCAGTGTGTCGTTTGCATTTGGGATGTGTGTACGACTTAATCTAGATAAGCTCGTAACTATTGATGTAGATTGATTTTATTTGTGGTAGGGTTCACCTAAGGACTTGATATAAAAGTAAAGCGCGAATAAAAGTAGAAGTATCCGGAGAAAAACCACAAGGCTATAGTCAGTACCTAGCCTACTGCTTCAAGTGAGATTCCAAAAGATATTACTGATAGCGGTAAAGCGTATTGTATAGTTGTAAATTGTATAAAAAAATTATGTACGAAAAATATAATTTCAAGATGCGACAATTTCACTTATTTTTATGATATTGTTGTATAAAACTACTGTAAGCGCGGAAACTTAAGCGATGGTGAATTTACACTTATTACGCGAATGACGTTTTAACGCAAAAATTGTATCCTCGTGTTATATGAATCTATGTTGCAAAAAGTTAACAGGCATATTTATTGCGAGAAAAATAATATAACGAAATGTTTACGTGTTCATTGTGAAATTAAACACTCGCAAAAATACCTTTACAGCATATGAATCGGAACATTACCGTTGCGTTTTTACCTTTTTAGACAAATCTGCAAAACAACAATAATAAGAACTTTTGAGAACTTTTATCAAAACGTGAAATGGATCTTAATCTAGTTTTCTTAACATGGTATTCTCTTTTTAAGACAAATTCTATTACCAGGGAAAAGGTTATAAGAATGGCACAGATAGTTTTAAATGAATTAATCCTATCCATAACTGTCTGAAATGGCAAATTCTGAGGGAAATGACAACATTTCTCGCCTGTCTTGGGAAAGTAAAACAAATTCAAATGTTACATGATCGTGTCCTTTTGATCAGTGAGTGATGTGAACTCTAGTTATCAATAAATGGCGATACCTAACATACGAGCGCAATCTTTGACACCATAGAAACGACGCCTTTGATCTTTTCAAATTCAGATGATTACTCATTTAGCACATCTTTAATCTTATTTAAAACTCAATTAAATTATTTCTCCTCCTTGTCAATCTCCATGGCCTTTTGATTATTTTTGTTTGTTTCTTTACATTCTTCTCTGTAATTCTGAGCACAAAAGACCCAGAAATGTGTTCATCTGACCAAAGTATAGACAATCACAACACGATAACACTTCTTCTGTAGCGGTTTACTTTAAAAATCATATCATCAATAAACAATGTATTACTCGTAGGAAATCAGCAAAACATTACAAGGAACTATTCTTTATTTGTATATTACAGAATCATCTGTCCTTGTTGGTTGTTAGCGATATCAAACACACATCATGTGTTTGTGAGTGTAACGTCATACTTTTCACAGTAAGTTTCGGTAACAATGGATACCTACCCGCAAGGGAGGTAACTCTGTAAATTTCAAAGACGGAATACCATAGATACAATGATATTGATGTGTCATGAATAAGAAATGTTATTTACCGACATGTTATTGTAGACAAGTTTATTTTTCTGCTGTGTACAAACACTCCATACTATGTGTGACGATGTGTATCATTCACATGACATATCAAGTGTCTCCGTATACAAGAAACGAAAGCATGATGAAAGAATAATATTAGGAGCATTACCAAATCGTCTATATCACACATGTTCGTATCAGATATAGGAACAAATATAAATACATCTGGACGGAGACTTTTCAGTTGGCATAGAAAACAGGTGACAATACACAAAAAGTAATCACAGAAATTAATACCAATTTTGCGGTGTTGAAAACTCCTATTCCGATGCGAGTGATCGCATAAATAATCGAACATTTCACCAAATTTTCCGAACTCAGGCAATCGTCGAGAATGGATGGAAGAAATATTTTGTGCATTTTGGTGAAAAGCATGTGTCCGTGGCTTTGAATTTTCAGACCTAGCAAGGCGATATCACATTGAAAGACTTGATCATAATTATGATAGATAAATCAGATGATAAATCATACTTCGGTTTGGTTGATCTATAAAGCCCTCACATGTCATATAAAAGTAAATGGGTTTGTTTTGAACTATAGCCTATGCATTCACGCAACCAATTAGGGTTTTGATAGAACTATACCATAGTTTTCGTAATATATCTTATCGAGAAACTGGAGTTCATCAAGTCCCATCATTAGACAATCTATATGAGTTATAGTAAAACCTGCCTCCCACCTTGATGTCTTAACCTCAAGGTCATTTGTGACGTTCGCAGCAGAACAATATAGTCTAACCATTTCAATAACACGCTTGAAATGAAGTACTTCGTCAAAAAAGTCAGCTCCCGCGTTTCGTACTTTTTCCCAGAAATCCTGGTGTAATTCTTCATATAGTATGTAATCAGCATTATTCCACCGTCTTAACCGAGTAAGGTCCTCTACTGATAATGTGTATTTCTTGTTATTCCAGCGACTATTCTTAGGGTGGTAGATAATTTCCTTGTAAGACCATTTCAATTTCCTTTTAAGATAAATCAACGACTCGTCAAAGTATTCTAAAAGCATAATAAAATCAAAGTCATTCCGAATGGTGTTGATATAAGTACGGATTGTGGATTCGTTACCAAACGCCTCGGGTGGCATACCCAAATCGAGGCTCTGTCTGTTATTGGTGTATGAGACATAGGGAACAATAGGTTCATAGTCCTCTGGTGCTTTCAGATATTCAGACAGAGGTTTTTCGTTTTTGATTGATAGTATATCCTGTATGTAACTATTTTCAGAATATCCGTAATAGCGAATAACCGACAGAAAGTGATCAAATGGTCTACGGATGATAGACATGTAGAAAAATCTCTTTGTCGGGAACAGATCCGTGAAAACCGTTCTGTTGTAGGTAACATGGTTACACATGATGTTGTATTGCTCGCCCGAGGGGACGGGGAGAATGTTTTCAAGTGAAATGGAATCCCCTGGCTCACCTATATAATTATATCCATGTACATGTAATGTTTTATTTGGAAGTACAAAATTCAATTTTCGAACTGAGCCAAACCTTTGTAGAATGTTTGCAACGGTTGAACTTCCGGCTTTGTGAACTTTAACAAATATTATATCAGTTTGTTCAAAAGGTTCATCAATGTCCTCGTGGATATCTTTAGTGACGTCCAGTTTCCTTAACAGGAGGGGAAAAGAGATACTCTGGTCACGTGTTGCTGTTATCTGTGGGATTGCTGACCAATCAGAACTCTTTACACAAACGAACACCAAGACAATGAAGAATGACCCAGCAATAAGAAGATACCTGTTGAAAAAATAGTATCTATCAAATCGGTTTCATAACTTCTAATACAGTAAACTAAATTTCTTTCTCGTGCGATTTGATTTAGGAAATTTTGTGATCCAAGGATCAGAAGGTCTTACATCCGTCCATCCCAAAGACTCGATCGTAGGACGAACACAGAGACAACACAAATGAAAGCACTGCACGTAGCCCGTCGGGATATTTTTTCTCGTTTCTTTATACAATTGTTAATTTTAAAAATATTTGGATCATATATAAGTATTAAAGATATATGTACTGTTTACATTTTTCCAAAATTCTATGAAAAAAACAACAATATACACATAATGTTGCGTCAAAATGTAAACAAAGCCATGTGTTTCTTTTAAAAAAGTAGCCCCTTTACTTTGCATAGAACATTTTCATACGCAAGTTCAAAGTTCAATGTTTCCATGCAGTTATGGTAAACAAAATCGGCTTGTACTTGCATATAATGAACAAGCCTAGCAAGTGTAAATATAATGACATGGTTATTTTTGCAAGAAATGTAGTTCAAACTAGCTACAGTACATTTGCATATTTTGTCTTCAATTTCAAAGATTGACTTTTACTTTTTACTTTTGTTTTCGTTTTTTGTTTTTAATTCCATACGGCTGAGAAAGCCAAGTGGCCGAAATTTTGCAAAAGAAGAGACATTCATATTGATTTATTTACAGAAAATGTGCAACAAAATACGTTTTTCAGGAGAAAAAAGTACTGTCGAACAGTTTTGCTCACAGTTCTGGGTTCGCAGTCCAGTCTGCAGCGAGAACATCATATAATCAATGTACCGTTTAAAACTGTGTTGAAAAGTTATGTTAAATTGAAACGTTTCATAATGCTATAAAAATATCAGTTCAATAGTTCCATATTATATATGCTTTGATTGATGGTTTTGTAGGAGTGTCAAGCTCTGTTAGCCAAAAGCGTGTCTGCATATTCGGTTTTTGGCATGCTTCTATCTAACTTCATGCCGTATCAAATGACGTTGCGAGCTCACTTATAATGCTAACTTTTATTCTATCAGAATACATATGCATCAGTAGGCTATATTACATAATCTGCTGTTATACATAAAATTCTTACCTGGCTTGTCCCATCGCTACGGCAGCGTTCGATTACCAACAGTGTCGTTTGGATCTATCGCCGATATCAATGCTCCCTTTTCATTTTATAATACCATCAAAGTTCTGAGATACAGATATGTCAACAAACACTACAACATAAATATTTCGCCAGCTTATGACGACAACCCGTACATTGAATCTGTGACCCCATTTACGTACATTGTGGGTGATTTGCAATGTTTTTGTCCACATAATCTCCATATTGAATAGCGGAGATTAGCGCAATGTATAAATTGGTGAGGAGGAACAAGCAACATCCATTCATTGCATGTAATGTTAAAGGTCAAAAGCAAAATGTAATACATTTCAACATCATTAAGTATCCGAGTACCTTTGTTGAAATATGCGTCGGGGTAACTTTTGCGGCAAGCAATGACGCCTTATCACATTATCGCTATTTGTCATTATTTCAAGTGATATTTTCTAACTAACCAATGACTACATACCTCAATACGGAAGCTAGCACCATATTCCCGGTCCCCAGATTCATTTTACACGTTTTGTAACTTTAGGCTTAGCCAATCACAAATGATATTATTAAATGTTACTTTTAATGACATATAAAGAATAATCTACTCTATATACAATATCGAAATCCTTAAACGACCCCATATAAAAAGCATAATTAACTTATCTTATTGAACGGCTGCAGCGCAAAATGTGTTACAGTTTTGACTTTTTCCTAATACTTAGCCATTATCTACATATAATTTAACAGTAACTACTGTAAATAAAATATTTTAAAAGGTGTTGCGTGGTTTCGAACGTGACAGCTTCAAAACTTTTGTAATATAGAGATCTATGGTCGTATAAGGCGCGTTGGCGTTTTGAATTGGCCATCCTCAACGTCCCCAATCCTTGAGTTTAAGTCCCATTTAAAATTGGCCATTCTCAACGTGCCCAATCATTGAGTTTAAGCACCATTTTTAATTTTGGCCATCCTCAACGAGCCAAACCATTGAGGTTTAAGCCCCATTTTTAATTCGGCCATCCTCTATGTCAACGTGCCCAACCATGAATTTAAGCCCCATTTTGAATTGGCCATCCTCAACGTGCCCAACCATTGAGTTTAAGCACCATTTTTAATTCGGCCATCCTCTACATTTTTTAAGTCAACGTGCCCAACCATGAGTTTAAGCCCAATTTTGAATTGGCCATCCTCAACGTGCCCAACCATTGAGGTTTAAGTCCTATTTTGAATTCGGCCAGCCTCTACATTTTTTATGTCAATGTGCCAAACCATGAGTTTAAACCCCATTTTGAATTGGCCATCCTCAACGTGCCCACCATTGTGTTTAAGCTACATTTTGAATTGGCCATCCTCAACGTACCCAACCATTGATTTTAAGCCCAATTTTGAATTCAAGCCCAATTTTGAATTCGGCCATCCTCTATGTCAACGTGCCAAACCATGAGTTTAAGCCCCATTTTGAATTCGGCCATCCTCTACATTTTTATGTCAATGTGCCAAACCATGAGTTTAAACCCCATTTTGAATTGGCCATCCTTAACGTGCCCAACTATTGATTTTAAGCCCAATTTTGAATTCAAGCCCAATTTTGAATTCGGCCATCCTCCATGTCAACGTGCCCAACCATCGAGTTTAAGCCCCATTTTGAATTCGGCCATCCTCTACATTTTTATGTCAATGTGCCAAACCATGAGTTTAAACCCCATTTTGAATTGGCCATCCTCAACGTACCCAACCATTGAGTTTAAACCCCATTTTGAATTGGCCATCCTCAACGTACCCAACCATTGATTTTAAGCCCAATTTTGAATTCGAGCCCAATTTTGAATTCGGCCATCCTCTATGTCAACGTGCCAAACCATGAGTTTAAGCCCCATTTTGAATTAGCCACCCTCAACGTGCCCAACCATTGAGTTTAAGCCCCATTTTGAATTAGCCACCCATTGAGTTTAAGCCCCATTTTGAATTAGCCACCCTCAACGTGCCCAACCATTGAGTTTAAGCCCCATTTTGAATTCGGCCATCCTCTATGTCAACGTGCCAAACCATGAGTTTAAGCCCCAATTGAATTAGCCACCCTCAACGTGCCCAACCATTGAGTTTAAGCCCCATTTTAAATTCGGCCATCCTCTATGTCAACGTGCCCAACCATTGAGTTTAAGCCCCATTTTGATTTCGGCCATCCTCTACATTTTTTTATGTCAACGTGCCAAACCATGAGTTTCCCAATTTTGAATTGGCCATCCTCAACGTGCCCAACCATTGATTCTAAGTCCCATTTTGAATTCGGCCTTACTCCATTTAAGACATGATTCCGAATTGACACGTAGTTTTATAGTAACTAATACGTGTTGCCGATTTTAAAAGCAGAAAGAGCTTTTGGGAGCACCTGGAGCCATCTTTGTATATAGTATATATATATAGTATATAGACCCTGGCAAAGACACAGAACAAGCACATCCAACACGGTCACGCTACCCTGACAATGAGCAAACTAAGTCATCCAACCTTCTTTATGCAAAACAGGAGCAGGAAGTTCTACCATTTTATAGACTACCGTGTGTCTCCGCCCGGGGACAGATCCCAGTGTCTTCCTCACAAAGGCGAGCGTTCAATTCAAGATCAAAAGTGGGTGGTGTCATGGGAGACGTTAGGAAGAAGTAAGGAAGTCAATTCTGAAGAATAGAAAGGATTTATCCCAAATTTAGTCGCCTCTCACCATGCGTCTTGTAATCATAAATGGGACTATTAGGCCATCAAACGGCCTACATTGTACCTGCATGACATAATTGTGGACACTAGTATAAACATCTGAGTGCGTACTGAGTATGCATTTCAGTGAAAACCATATTTTACATGTAGCACTTTCATCTATCCGAGTAGATATTATTACGAAAACGGCAATTTCTGTATACTTTTCAGTACAATTATCTGATGGCTTTTGAGAGCGTTTAATACAATATTGAGAGTTTGTTTACAGAGAAAACGTCATAAAAATAAAATTTGGATTTTTTTTCCATTCTATTGTGAAAAAAATAATGCATTAAAAATTTAAAATATCAAGATTTGTGTGGAATCCAAGAAAACTATAAAAATCTCAATCATATCATTGTTTGTGTCAGGCAATGTGACAATTTATCGCCATTCTGGTTTTCTATTTCCCTAATGGTATTTTATTGTAAATAATCTATTTTTATATTAACTATAACAAAAGTTGAAGTGAGCAATTTTATCCGCTTGGGTGTGAAACGCTCAAAAATGTTTCAAACCTACACCTGCATGCTCTAAAATAAGGGTACACAGAAATCAGGAAACAGTAATTGTAATAAATATCAAATGTCGCAATAGACAATCTTTAAAGGAATCTTAACTATTAACCTAAATAAATTCAATGTTTTGGTATCCGATTGAGTTAATATCTTACCTAAAACTTAGTACTGCATGATGACACTACATGTACAGGGGTACAGGGCCGTTTTCGATTACACGATTTGACTGGTTGGACCTAGTTGTTCGTTTATTAATTAACAACGGACCTGGTGATTTAACATTATTTTCAGACGAGCCCTGACAAAGCCCTCACAGGCCTGGATCAAAAACTGTAGGTCCGTCAGGATTTATACTCGAAATAATGACTTCAACCAACGGTCGAACCGGTTGTTCTGAATAAACGAAAACGGCCCAGGTATACTCGCCCAACGATGGCAGAGTTTTGTCCCTTTTAGACTCGCGTTACTGAATTGAGGATGGAAGACTCGGTTGAAATAAACAAAATAAAGATACATGTATATAGGTATTTCAGGGTATTTTTGGATTAGTCCGTCTGCCATCGTAAAGTTTAGACAGGGACCAGCGCAACAAAAGATCTGATTTGAGTTTGGGATAAACTTATAGTGCTCCAGATAATTTTTCGCACGTTTAAAAAGGAGGGGTACAACTCTGACTTTTGTGTGAACCCAAAACTAAGCGTTCGAGATGTTTCAGAAAAAATATGTGGTTTTAATATAAAGTAATTGATGACAAACTAGCAATTGTGCAAATATCTATCTGAAACAAAAGCACAGTTGATACAAACTATATAGATTTGTTTGTTTGTTTGATTCAATTAACGTCCTATAACAGCTAGGGTCATGAATTGTAGGTATGTAGTGCGAGGTGCGTGTTTTGGGAGACTGCGGTATACTCGTGTTGTATCTTCTTGTATAGTGGAACTATTGTCCTTTTTATAGTGCTACATCACTGAAGCATGCCGCCGAAGATACCAAGCACCACACCCCACCCGGTCACATTATACTGGAATTCTTCTGATTTTATTTCTGTGGTTTTGGTTGTGTACTTACAAATATTGTACAGGTAATAAGTACAAGCTCCATTCATTTAAATGTTGTTTTTTTACCCGTGTACGCATCTTCAAGTTAACTGGAGCAGTGTGACCAAGTTCAAAATATAATCTCCCTAAATTGTCCTTATACTGAACCAGTGTAAGAGAGGCCACATTTTATTCATACATACAGAGATTTAAATACATGTAGTTAATCTCTGATACATACATATATAAGATGCATTTTTGCAATTAGTATATGCATCGAATAATCCTTTTGACATCTGTAAAAGAAACTACGTATTCATGTACATATATCTAATATAAATAAAACAAACAGACGGGGACAAACACTATAGTCCCCTCCGGTTTCATCGACAGAGGATAAAAATCAAGAACCTTTGATTCTGTCCATCTTTGGTCTAAAATAATGAAAAACACTACAGTGCTTGGTAAGCTTACTGCAGATCCAAGATTGATGTTTTTTTTTCAGAAACAATTCCCTCAAGAAACCATAGACTCACCTGACTAGTGTTAGAACACTTATCTTATTTTTCGCTTCTCATTTCTAAAATCAGTCGATTCTTTCATTCATGGTGCATGATTATTGTGGTGTGTGTTGACACTTTTCTTCCGCCAAAAAGAAAAGTTCTCTTACCAGATCCGTAATTTGAATAGGAGCAGACGACTTCTGACGGCAAATCACAAAATTGACGATCGTCAAAATAAACAAAATCGCATGAAAAGTTAAAGATGCTCCATCGCTGACAAGTACATTTTGTCACTATCAAATACACGAGCAGACGATTTTGTATTTTTCTTCCGTTACAAAAGTTACTTACTTTACACTATTACCACCATTGAAAAGTTTGAGCTTCTAATTTCACTTCAAGTTAATGTTACAAAAAATAATTTATTGCATCCCGAAAAAATTCCCTGACACTATATCCTATATGGAATTAAGTATTGATTGCGCATGCACCAAAGGCGAAATAAATTATTTTATTATATTTTTGTGTTAATTAGACATATATATACACGATAAAACACCAATTATTGTTCAAGTGATTAATATCATTTATGCTCTGTCGGCAGTGGAGCATCTTTAAAAATGTTCGAAAAATATTTAATTATGTTAAAATAAGAGCAAAACTTCTCTTCTTAAAGAAAAATAGCATTTGCAACATGTTTTTCTTCTGAGTAACGAAAAAATGTGAATTTCACACTTTTGGTTCACTTCCCGACCCAGTAAAACGCATGTTAACCCATGATTTCCAGTGTACCTATTACCTACGAATACACACATTGTGAATTTAGAAAATATGTTTTGTTGTTGTTTTGAGGAATAGAAGTCTCAGTAGAATATGTGTGTTGAACTTCCGGAAATACAATATTTCTTTCTTTGTATTGGGATGTTCGAGGACTTGTCCCTTCTTACGCAATTTCCGTCATTTTGACAGTGTTCTTTGGCTCGCTGCCGTAAACAAACCAACACGTGAAATTAATTTTGATTCTAGCTGTTTCAAATATTTGCCGAAAGTCTGTCCATAGTAAAAATAACACTAGCTTCAATCATTGCTTACTATATTATTTAACGGCCAAAATCCGTGTATTTTGTTCGAGAACTGGTAAGTGGAATACGAAAGCTCAGCTAAATGTTTACATCATGAGATTTTAAATTGAAAATTGCGCTAATTCATTGACAAGAGCGTATTCCAATATATTTACATTTTGCCACTGCGACTCCCATTACTCTAATGATAATCATGATCTGCATTATGAGCCAATAACTGCAGCTTAGACTTGGTGTAGTAATTTCTACAGAAATAAATGTGAATCTTGTTTACTGACACCATGTTAGTCCGCGCGGGAAAATTGACATTGTAGTTGAATGAACCATTTTGGATATGAAACTTATGAAAAACTCTTTTAAATGTCTGGATAATTGAAAGTAGACTGAAAAGCTAATGAAAAACATTGAAATTTTGTTATCTTTTCAATTTTTCATAGGGACTATTTTTTATCACATTGAACTTGAGCGTGAAATTCAAATGTTCACTCGCATCTAAATTATGTTTTACTTTGAGCTAGAAAGTAAAATGTAAATATAACAATTAAAGGATTGTTAGATTGCATTTATTGGAGATATAAATGCAATCTGGGTGGCAGATACCATTTAGTGTTTGAAACATGCAACGCAATTCAACACAATTCGTATACACGTGCGTAGTTACTAGATGTATGTGTAAAAATAAAGATTTAAAGGCAACTATGGTTTACATTATCAATTTAAAATTACTTTTCCCATAACTCACGCACATAGACACAAAATTACGAGCTTTCAAAGAAATTACGAAACTGCGGGAAATAATGTTAGCTTTACATGAGGAAGCCACTTCCGGAGCGATACTCTCGGAGCAAAAGACTGTAGACCTTATGTGATTACGCTATTTCTAACCTAAGATAGATTAAGATAGATTAATTGTGATAAAACAAGTAATGCATATGGTGGCGTATGAAATTTGAACAATTATGATTTTAAAATTAAGTGGTCGTACTCTCACATGTCGCAGTCCGGTTGCCGATCTGCCCCACTGATTGTGGATCCAGATCAAAAGTGAAAGTTCGATATGACTAACAATAATAGTGCATGGAATTCCAGACGGCGCCTTGCGCGAATTCGTTGTTTGTTTGAATCAATTCGATGTTTCAGCAGCAATGAAAATGCTCGTAACAAGCAAAATTGAATTATAAATATGTATTTAATTATAGTGTGTAGCTATCAGTTTTATTAATTTGTTAACCGATTTGACCAAAAAAAAAAGGTATAAAAATCATATTTTTCTTGCATGGTCGAACAGAAAATTACCGAGCAGGATCGGTCAATTTTAAAACTGATTGCTAATTTAAATCAGAGAAAAAATATCTAAAATAGTTAATATGACTATGATCTTGATAAATAAATGTGAAATATATAGGTATTTTCACAAAACCCACGTAATACTAATGGCGCATAGATCAATTGCAATTTGCAGTTCGGATAAAATGGACTCTATATATACGGCCGGGCAGGATAGGTCTTTCGTAAATATAAACATTCATAAATCGTGCTCTACTTTTAATTAGATTTAATAAGAATAACTATATCATTATTAGTTAAACTAATTGATATATGTATGAACTGAAAAGGGAAAATTTATCAATGTACATTGCGCTAGCTTAGATAAGTGTTAAATGGTCCGAAACGACGATTTACAGGATCGGGCAGAAACAGACTTTTTGATTTATAGTTTTTACCGAAATGTAAAATATTATATTTTATATACCTTATTTTATACAACCAATACCGGTATGTATGGACTATGACGAGAAGTTTAATGTACTGCACAAGATAAAAGTAAAGTGGCTTGAATTTAAAAAAAAATACGGTATACATATTTGCGCAGAAACGGACTTTGATTTGTACTATATTTTCTACGTTTATATATCAATTATAATTAATATTAATACATTGTATTATGTCTTTTACTGAATAGGTTCCATTAAAGTTAAGCAGGACAGTGTGAGATGTAATTTGTTTCCTTTATATGCAGGATCGAACTCTAACAAGGCAGGATAGAACTCTAAAAAGGCAGGATCGGACTTTATTTCCGCAGGATAGAACTCTTATAAGGCAGGATCGAACTCTTATAAGGCACGATCAGGCTCTAAAAAGGCAGGATCGGACTTTAAAAAGGCAGGATCGGACTTTAAAAAAAGCAGGATCGGCCTCTAAAAAAGGCAGGATCGAACTTTATTTCCGCAGGATCGGACTCTAATAAGGCATGATCGGACTTTCAAAAGGCAGGATCGAACTCTAATAAGGCCGGATCGGACTTTAAAAAGGCAGGATCGGACCTTTAAAAAGGCAGGATCGGACTCTAATAAGGCAGGATCGGTCTCTACAAAGGCAGGATCGGACTTTAAAAAGGCAGGATCGGACTGTAATAAGGCAGGATCGGACATTAAAAAGGCAGGATCGGACTCTAAAAAGGCAGGATCGGACTCTAAAAAGGCAGGATCGGACTTGAAAAAGGCAGGATCGGACCTTAAAAAGGCAGGATCGGTCTCTAAAATGGCAGGATCGGACTTTAAAAAGGCAGGAATCGGACTCTAATAAGGCAGAATCGGAATTAATTTAGACAAGTTTATTTCAATGTATTCGATCCTAACATAGATGCAGTTTTTTATTGATTAGGAAAACTACACTAGATGAGGGATATAAATTAAATAGTAATCGTACCTAATAACCCACCCCACCTGTTATGTTTTTCTTTTGTTTATATATGGAAATGTTTACTGACGATTAAAAAAATCATTTATATCTATTACATTCGAAACGAATTGTAACTAATGTTTGTACGTTTGTCTGCCTATTTGAATAATTTTCACAGCTCAATTCACGAAACCTTATGGTTTTCAAAAGATTACTGAAGGAAACTTCCGTCCAGTTTATGACACATTATGACATATAACTTTAAGAAAAAGAAAACAAATATTGGCAAACATTCAACTTTTACTGAACTCGCATATAATGCAAAACATAAAATGCAATTAAGAATTTAAAAATCTTTCTCGGATTGTATGTTTTCCGATTATATATTGTTTTGTATACCTAATATTTTGAAAATGATACACAGGATGCCATCAAGGTAAACAATTATTTAAGATTTAAAGATTAGCCCAAACTAACCCAAGCCTTTTTAGGGTCAGATCCTGCCTTTTTAGAGCCGATACTGCCCTATAAGAGTCCGATCCTGCCGAAATAAAGTCCGATCCTGCCTTTTAAGAGTCCGGTCCTGCCTTTTTAAGGTCCGATCATGCCATTTTAAAGTCCGATCCTGCCTTTTTAGAGGCCGATCCTGCCTTTTTAGAGGCCAATCCTGCCTTTTTAAGGCCCGATTTTGCCTTATAAGAGTCCGATCCTGCCGAAATAAAGTCCGATCCTGCCTTTTTAGAGGAATCCTGCCTTTTTAAAGTCCGATCCTGCCTTTTTAAGTCCGATCCTGCCTTTTAAGGTCCGATCCTGCCTTTTAAAGTCCGATCCTGCCATTTTAAAGTCCGATCCTGCCTTTTCAAGTCCGATCCTGCCTTTTTAGAGTCCGATCCTGCCTTATAATGTCCGATCCTGCCTATTAAGTCCGATCCTGCCTTTTTAAGGTCCGATCCTGCCTTTTTAAGGTCCGATCCTGCCTTTTTAAGTCCGATCCTGCCTTTTTAAAGTCCGATCCTGCCTTTTTAGAGTCCGATCCTGCCTTTTTAATGTCCGATCCTGCCTTATTACAGTCCGATCCTGCCTTTTTAAAGTACGATCCTGCCTTTGTAGAGACCGATCCTGCCTTATTAGAGTCCGATCCTGCCTTTTTAAGGTCCGATCCTGCCTTTTTTAAAGTCCGATCCGGCCCCTTTTTAGAGTCCGATCCTGCCTTTTTAAAGTCCGATCTTGCCTTATTAGAGTCCGATCCTGCGGAAATAAAGTTCGATCCTGCCTTTTTAGAGGCCGATCCTGCTTTTTTTAAAGTCCGATCCTGCCTTTTTAAAGTCCGATCCTGCCTTTTTAGAGCCTGATCGTGCCTTATAAGAGTTCGATCCTGCCTTATAAGAGTTCGATCCTGCGGAAATAAAGTCCGATCCTGCCTTTTTAGAGTTCTATCCTGCCTTGTTAGAGTTCGATCCTGCATATAAAGGAAACAAATTACATCTCACACTGTCCTGCTTAACTTTAATGGAACCTATTCAGTAAAAGACATAATACAATGTATTAATATTAATTATAATTGATATATAAACGTAGAAAATATAGTACAAATCAAAGTCCGTTTCTGCGCAAATATGTATACCGTATTTTTTTTTTAAATTCAAGCCACTTTACTTTTATCTTGTGCAGTACATTAAACTTCTCGTCATAGTCCATACATACCGGTATTGGTTGTATAAAATAAGGTATATAAAATATAATATTTTACATTTCGGTAAAAACTATAAATCAAAAAGTCTGTTTCTGCCCGATCCTGTAAATCGTCGTTTCGGACCATTTAACACTTATCTAAGCTAGCGCAATGTACATTGATAAATTTTCCCTTTTCAGTTCATACATATATCAATTAGTTTAACTAATAATGATATAGTTATTCTTATTAAATCTAATTAAAAGTAGAGCACGATTTATGAATGTTTATATTTACGAAAGACCTATCCTGCCCGGCCGTATATATAGAGTCCATTTTATCCGAACTGCAAATTGCAATTGATCTTTGCGCCATTAGTATTACGTGGGTTTTGTGAAAATACCTATATATTTCACATTTATTTATCAAGATCATAGTCATATTAACTATTTTAGATATTTTTTCTCTGATTTAAATTAGCAATCAGTTTTAAAATTGACCGATCCTGCTCGGTAATTTTCTGTCCGACCATGCAAGAAAAATATGATTTTTATACCTTTTTTTGGTCAAATCGGTTAACAAATTAATAAAACTGATAGCTACACTATAATTAAATACATATTTATAATTTTAACGACTATTTTGTACTCCGATTCTGCCCGATTCTGCCCGATTCTGCCCGATTCTGCCCGATCCTGCCCGATTCTGCCCGTTTCTGCCCGATCCTGCCCGATCCTGTAAATCGTCTTTTCTTCCGGAGCGATCCTTCCGGAGCAAAAGACTGTAGACCTTATGTGATTACGCTATTTCTAACCTAAGATAGATTAAGATAGATTAATTGTGATAAAACAAGTAATGCATATGGTGGCGTATGAAATTTGAACAATTATGATTTTAAAATTAAGTGGTCGTACTCTCACATGTCGCAGTCCGGTTGCCGATCTGCCCCACTGATTGTGGATCCAGATCAAAAGTGAAAGTTCGATATGACTAACAATAATAGTGCATGGAATTCCAGACGGCGCCTTGCGCGAATTCGTTGTTTGTTTGAATCAATTCGATGTTTCAGCGAAGGCAAGCCCCTTCCAGAATGTCTGTGTTATATTCCAGCGGAAGTTGAATACCAAACTCAACAAAGAACTGTTGTGAAACTCTACCAGGATGTGCAAAAGAATAGCAAAAGAGTTGGAGAGATTGTATTGACTAATGAATCCCGAATAGTAGTTAGTGGTGAAGAGTATTGTAATTCTCAAGGAAAATGGCTAAAGGTGAAAAAGGTAAAAATAAATAAATAAAGAGAGGGAGGGAGAACACACTAACACTCAGGGTTGGGGTTAGTCTGCTAAAACCAAGGACGTATATGAGAAGGATAAGTCACACTGGGTTTTGGGGGAGTACAACGCAGGAGATTTTGTGTTTGAGCACTGACCGTGACGTTGGGCGATGACTGATTTTCCTTTTTAGCTAGCAGGTGCGAGGGTTTCTGAAGTGGGGCCGTCATTTCATGAGCTGTTGTATTTTTTAACGAAAATTTATGACATATCTTCTAAATCTTACGTCATTAGAGCAAGTAATAAACGTTGTGAATTTAGATAAACTTTATATTGGTGTTTCCTTTGACTTGATAAGACAAGTATTTGTTGGGAAAAACGGTTTTTATTCACGGTTCATAGGCGTCTCGCGTGGTGTTTAGTAGTGTAAAGAGACAGTCATGAATCCTTCTCACTTATGAATTTAATCCTTGGCTAAAACTGATCATAATCGCAGGCTCTAAATTCTGACTGATGGCCTGTTTATGGTCCGCTACCTATATAGCTACAGCTCTTGAAAATGTTCGTTAATGCCTTTTGGATAGCTAGTCTGTAGATAGATAATCCAGAATCTCTCTTTTGATCAACGCTTGGATCTGCCGAACATCATGGCTACAACATGTTGGTAGATCCGGCCTTCGCCTGCCACTTGCCGAATAGTTAATTGTGCTCCATTGTACTGCTATATATTTGTCAAATTTCATTTTCCCATATTACTGTTTGTATCATATTATGTAATCGTGTTCGTTTAGTGTGTCTTGATAAAGGGGCAGATCCCCTCGAAAATTTGACATTTTTTTTGTCCATATGGTTGGAAAACAACTATTCCATGGTTATAAACATGTATTTTCACTCTATATTCTATATAGTTCAAAAGCTGCCAGTCCAGTGAGTATGTGACATATGACAATGATGCATGGATACTTCAGTACAGCAGTAAGTCAGTCTCTGATGATCCAGCTCTACAAATCATCCCCTGTAATTCTCTGGAAAAAAACCGCAAACGCTCAGACAGGTAATTTGATTATGTTGTGAGGGAAAACTTGTGGTTAAAGTTATTGAAATTGGGAATTCAAGGCAAGATGCTTGATATCGTCAAGTCAATGTATCAATCAGTTAAAGCTAGGGTGAAAGTTAATAATGAACTTTCTGATGAGTACGAATGTGTAACCGGGGTAAAACAAGGGGAAAGTTTGTCCCCATTTCTTTTTGCAATATATGTAAATGATCTTGAAGGAGAGCTGATTTTAAAAGGTTTTGAAGGGGTGTCAATAAATTTTTTGAAATTATTTATAATACTTTATGCAGATGACATCACTTTGATGGCCTGCACTAGTACTGAATTACAAAAGGGTCTGGATATTCTGCACGGTTATTGTGAAAAATGGAAATTAAAAGTAAATGTTGAGAAAACTAAGGTCATGATTTTCAGAAACGGTGGTCGATTACCTAGAAGATTTAAAATTCTGTTTAGGTGAGGAGGAGGTGCAGATAGTTAAAAAGTTTTCTTTTTTGGGCTTAGTACTCTCATCCAGTGGGTCATTTTCTGATGCCCAATTAACTCTTACGGGACAAGGAAATAAATCACTTTTTCAGCTGATTGCAAATATTTATTAACCTTTCACCAAAACAAATGCATATAATTTATTTGAAAAATTAGTATGTCCCGTAATGAGTGATGGGTGTGAAGTATGGGGCTTTCACTCTGGGTTGGCAGTAGAAAAGGTTCATTTAAGGTTTTGTAAAAGATTACTTGGAGTGAAAACTTTGACATAGAACAACTTTATTTATGGAGAATTAGGATGTTTGCCACTTAAACTCAAGAGATATTTTAAGATAATTAAGTATTGGCTACAGATTGTCCATCATAAGAAAAATGTATTGGTGAAGTCAGTCTATGATAAACTTTATCAACAAGCTGAATCATGTAGAATAATTAATTAACTGGGCAAAATTAGTAAAACAATTATTATGTACATATGGTTTTGGTTAAGTTTGGTTAGAAAAACAAGTTGGAAACGAGAAGGTATTTTTAGAATTATTCCAAACTAGAGTTAAAGATATTTTTATACAAAACTGGCATAGTGAGCTGGTAGATTCGCCAAGGACAAGATGTTCTTTATTGTTTACAAATCAATTTGGATATAAGAGTTATCTCGATACTGTAAATATTGAAAAATATTAAAAAAACTCAAATGAAGATTAGAACATATAGATTGTACATAGAAACAGGTCAGTGGCATAAGCCTAATCCAATTCCAGTCGATTTGAGGTATTGTTTTAATTGTGCAAAAATTGAAGATGAATATCATTTTATCTTGGAATGTCCTATTTATGTAGATATTAGATCAAAACTGTTAAAAAAGAAACTTTGGTTTAGGCCTAATATGACTAAATTTATAGATCTCTTGACTTCAGAAAATAGTAGCATTGTTAAAAATTTAGCTATCTTTGTTCACAGAACTAATGAAGTTAGAAATTCAATATTATTTGATCATTGATATATTTGTTGTGTGCATCCTTTCGCTGATTTCTTTTTTTGATTTATATATATATAATGTACATCCTTTTTCCAGAAAAGTCTGTTTACCATTGTCATGTCTGTATTTGTTTTGCACAAAGGCTTTTTAGCCTTTTGCTTTAATGAAATAAAGATTATTATAACGGTAAAGAAATCTTTACAGACATTTGATCATGATTCATGTGCCAAATGCCATGGTATACAGTGTATATATTTATTCTTTGAAACAATCGTAATTACAGAACATATGAATTAAAAAAAAAAATCATTGTGCTGCTTTGAGCATATCATTTGAAATATTGAATTTATGATAATCAGATCAAACTTCACTCTCTTTCCTTTCACCTCCAATTTCTTTGCGTTTTATCAATTCCAAATAGTTCTACATATGATTTATATAACATTAATATTCTATAATAAAACTAAAGCTGCAATATGAAAAAAACACTATTATGGAACTAACTATCATCCAAACTACATGCACAAATGTTTTTTTTTTGCAAGAAAAAAAAAAACATTTATGGAAAACATAAGCAAACAGAACCAGATGCTCTAAAGAGTAAGCATTCTCTACTTTATTATTCAGCTGGGAAGATGCAGTTGAGCAGCACTTTGCAGGCCAGTTCCTTACCCACCGAGTACAGCTGGCAGAGTGTGACAAGTCCGCTATGTCTCGCCTCGCAGAAATCCCCACGTGCTGGACATTGGAGGGAGATGAAGAACTGGTTCGGCTAATGTCTCATCACATTCCACCTGACAATGACCACCTGGGCAGCATAAAAAGTTTTGTGGAGTCAGTGGATGTGTCATCGTGTTGTGTAAGTGGTATATCATATAGAGAGGATTAAGATATTTTCAGATTAATTTACTCATGGATTCAACTAAGTTAGTTGATTTATCAAAGTCATTGTGATTAAATTTTGATCTTGAACCTACAATAAAGAAAACAAATGTCTGGGGTCCTTCTATGTGCTATAATTGGTAGGAGACAGACACATTCTCGAGTGGTGCTGTGGTGTTCCAGTGGTTAAGATATTGAGAAATAATACTGTAAGCCCTTCACCTCTTGGTTTTGACTTTTAATCTGATGTAGGGTAGTTGCAAGACACTGACAGTGGGTCGGTGATTTTTCTTCAGGTAACCCAGCTTTTCTCCACCTTTTTAACACATACTTAAATTACCTTATATTAATAGGGAGTTAAACCAAACAAACCAAGCTGTATTTATGAATTGTCATGTTACCATATAACTATGTATGACATTAACACACAGGATGATGAGGCTGGGCCATCCTGTCTCACTGATGCTGACCCAGACACCTACTGGGAGAGTGATGGTAGTCAGGGAAACCATTGGATTCTCCTTAAAATGAAAAAAGGAACTGTGATATTGTAAGTTATCTATGTTTACTTCTTACAATTTAAATCAGTCAAAGTATTTTTTTCAGTGGAGTAGTCTGAGCACGGATTCCTATCATACCAGTTTGAAATATCATGTTGATGTTTTCTGTAAATAACTTTTAAATAAGTTACTGTTCATTCTTTTATTGTTGTGATTCATTAATGGAAAAAAGAGATCCTGAAATATTTTGACAAACTTTAACTTAAATTTTTTACTCATGCTACATGATATGCATTTTTATGCCTCACCATTTCATCTTTAGGCATAAAAATGGTTTTGTTTGTAGAACTAGTATTTATACTTATCAGATTAAGAGAATTCACAAGTCCAGATACAGAAATAACTCCGTACACAAATCTGACAATTTTTGATGTATGAAAATTTCTTCTGTCATCATTGCATTTTGAATTTGCCGTTGGCACCAGTGTAAGCCTTGATCTTGATACAATAGCTTTGTGTCTGCTATGTACTTTTGATATTCAGAACTTTTTGAATTTGTAGTCTGATCTAAGTGTCTAGTTCACACCAAAATCACTTGCCCTATGGCAATACACAATTTACCAGTATATAATAGGGCTGAATCAATATATTGATACATATCGATTTTCAACTGCGTATTGATTATCAATATGTAAACATGCTGTATATCGCTATCACTGTAACAACTAAACTTACTGTTTTTGTTATAAAAATAGGAAAATCCAAACCAAATTTATTCTAAATACCATTCAAGTACTAGCATTTCAATCAAAAGAAAGTGTTAAGCATCTGTGTCACCTAGATGCTTTTGGACAAAGCTTAACATCAACGATAATGTCATGGAGAAAACTGAATAAAATGTTTGGTAGATTTTTGTCAGGTTATAGAATGATTCATCAAAATTGTCTTTTACTGTCACAATATTTAAAAAAGTAATAGTCGATTGAATTTGAAAAAGAGGTCCACTGTATCGTCAATATGTATCGTGTATTGTTTTAGTATATTTTCAATACACATCATATCGTTTTAGCCCTTCCAATACCCAGTCCTAGTATATAATATATAGACATGCTGGAAAAGTAATTAAGTGAGGGTTTTGCTAGGCCTTTTTGTTGCAGTATACAGAATGATTGATTGTTACACTACAGAAAACTACAACTGACACTAGATGGCTCTGATGATAATTACTTGCCGGCCCGCATAACAGTCCAGGGTGGAGAACATGAAAACCTTTCTACATTGCGGACACTGGCCATCGACTGGTCAGTAGTAAAGTTATGATAACAGCTGATTTAACATTGGTCACTTTTATTTGATGCTGGTTTGAGTAACATCAATAAGTACACAGTATATTCTACATGTATTTCATAAAGATCATATAACAATGCAATGCTCTTAATGCTCCTAAGTTCTTGAAATTTTCCGCTCTTGAAAGTTGAAAATTTTAGATATCTCATATAATGTTGATATTAATATGAGATGCATGTATATTCATTGCCCTTCAAAAGTTCTGGTACGCCTACATATTATCATAAGGGGTATTAATTAAAAAACAAAACAAAAATAATTGTTCCTTTTTCACCTGCTGGATAACTTTCTTTATTTCTACCGGTATATTGTATTACAAAATACTTTCAGTTTATAACTGGAGAGATTTGCAGAAACAATGTATTTTTTTTATATTTTGTTTATAATGTTGCAAGTCTTATTGCTTTGTCATTAATTCATGTTTCTGTATTTAGAACATAACTTTGTCCCATAATCTACTTTTATTTTATCATTAATATTTTGAGGATGTCTATCTATTTTAGGGAAGTGAAAGATGTAGAGGATATAACAATACTAGAAAACATGACAGAACATTATCCTGTAATCATGATCCTCATCAAAGAGTGTAAAGGTATGTCTTTCTAGGGAAAACGAAGTCTACCCTAGAATTGAGTTATGCCCTTTGCTACCTGTGACAGTGACCTTATTTTTTTAGTCAAAGTTACACCTACCAGTGCATAATCTGTAGGTATGTCATGACAATTGCCTTGGAAATTGTCTGTTCTGAATTTTGTTCTCCTTTGCGCTGGTATTACATTTTGACTTAAGAAAATTATGACATTTTACATACATGTATCGTTATAACATAATTAATACTTTCAACAATGTCCGGATTATGATTTAGTAGCAATATATATTAAAGTTATCTTGCATTTATGTAATAACTAAAAATCAATAAGAAGTTCAATTAAGCTATAAACATTATTTTCAAAAAAAGTTGTAAAGTAATACAGACATCCATGACACCGAAGGAACAAAGAAGAATGTCCTTTTTAGACACTGACTAAGATAAGGCCTGATGAGATGACCTGGATAAGGTTTTTGAATATTTCACTAAGAGAGAATCTTTAACCTTTACATGAATTACTTCCTTTTATTGCTGAACATCAAAATCCATTTTTCAGCTGGTGGTATTGATACAAGAATACGTGGCTTAAAGATCTCTTCATCGGAGGGACGCTATCTAGGTTTTGATCGGGATTTTTTCAAGGGAGAGAACTTAGTTAGATATCCTAAATTGGAGTCCTACCCACCAGATCAGCTGTACAGACGTTCTTTACTTCTACAGAGGTAAAATAATCCTTGTTGTATAGGGGTTAGGGCTGTAACGATACACTACAGAGGTAAAATAATCCTTGTTGTATAGGGGTTAGGGCTGTAACGATACACTACAGAGGTAAAATAATCCTTGTTGTATAGGGGGTTAGGGCTGTAACGATACACTACAGAGGTAAAATAATCCTTGTTGTATAGGGGGTTAGGGCTGTAACGATACACTACAGAGGTAAAATAATCCTTGTTGTATAGGGGGTTAGGGCTGTAACGATACACTACAGAGGTAAAATAATCCTTGTTGTATAGGGGTTAGGGCTGTAACGATACACTACAGAGGTAAAATAATCCTTGTTGTATAGGGGGTTAGGGCTGTAACGATACACTACAGAGGTAAAATAATCCTTGTTGTATAGGGGGTTAGGGCTGTAACGATACACTACAGAGGTAAAATAATCCTTGTTGTATAGGGGGTTAGGGCTGTAACGATACACTACAGAGGTAAAATAATCCTTGTTGTATAGGGGGTTAGGGCTGTAACGATACACTACAGAGGTAAAATAATCCTTGTTGTATAGGGGGTTAGGGCTGTAACGATACACTACAGAGGTAAAATAATCCTTGTTGTATAGGGGGTTAGGGCTGTAACGATACACTACAGAGGTAAAATAATCCTTGTTGTATAGGGGTTAGGGCTGTAACGATACACTACAGAGGTAAAATAATCCTTGTTGTATAGGGGGTTAGGGCTGTAACGATACACTACAGAGGTAAAATAATCCTTTGTTGTATAGGGGTTAGGGCTGTATCGATACAATACAGAGGTAAAATAATCCTTGTTGTATAGGGGGTTAGGGCTGTAACGATACACTACAGAGGTAAAATAATCCTTGTTGTATAGGGGGTTAGGGCTGTAACGATACACTACAGAGGTAAAATAATCCTTGTTGTATAGGGGGTTAGGGCTGTAACGATACACTACAGAGGTAAAAATAATCCTTGTTGTATAGGGGGTTAGGGCTGTAACGATACACTACAGAGGTAAAATAATCCTTGTTGTATAGGGGGTTAGGGCTGTAACGATACACTACAGAGGTAAAATAATCCTTGTTGTATAGGGGGTTAGGGCTGTAACGATACACTACAGAGGTAAAATAATCCTTTGTTGTATACAGAGGTAAAATAATCCTTGTTGTATAGGGGGTTAGGACTGTAACGATACACTACAGAGGTAAAATAATCCTTGTTGTATAGGGTGTTAGGGCTTTAACGATACACTACAGAGGTAAAATAATCCTTGTTGTATAGAGGTTAGGGCTGTAACGATACACTACAGAGGTAAAATAATCCTTGTTGTATAGGGTTTAGGGCTGTAACGATACACTACAGAGGTAAAATAATCCTTGTTGTTATAGGGGGTTAGGGCTGTAACGATACACTACAGAGGTAAAATAATCCTTGTTTTATAGGGGGTTAGGGCTGTAACGATACACTACAGAGGTAAAATAATCCTTGTTGTATAGGGGTTAGGGCTGTAACGATACACTACAGAGGTAAAATAATCCTTGTTGTATAGGGGTTAGGGCTGTAACGATACACTACAGAGGTAAAATAATCCTTGTTGTATAGGGGTTAGGGCTGTAACGATACACTACAGAGGTAAAATAATCCTTGTTGTATAGGGGGTTAGGGCTGTAACGATACACTACAGAGGTAAAATAATCCTTGTTGTATAGGGGGTTAGGGCTGTAACGATACACTACAGAGGTAAAATAATCCTTGTTGTATAGGGGGTTAGGGCTGTAACGATACACTACAGAGGTAAAATAATCCTTGTTGTATAGGGGTTAGGGCTGTAACGATACACTACAGAGGTAAAATAATCCTTGTTGTATAGGGGGTTAGGGCTGTAACGATACACTACAGAGGTAAAATAATCCTTGTTGTATAGGGGTTAGGGCTGTAACGATACACTACAGAGGTAAAATAATCCTTGTTGTATAGGGGTTAGGGCTGTAACGATACACTACAGAGGTAAAATAATCCTTGTTGTATAGGGGGTTAGGGCTGTAACGATACACTACAGAGGTAAAATAATCCTTGTTGTATAGGGGGTTAGGGCTGTAACGATACACTACAGAGGTAAAATAATCCTTGTTGTATAGGGGGTTAGGGCTGTAACGATACACTACAGAGGTAAAATAATCCTTGTTGTATAGGGGTTAGGGCTGTAACGATACACTACAGAGGTAAAATAATCCTTGTTGTATAGGGGGTTAGGGCTGTAACGATACACTACAGAGGTAAAATAATCCCTGTTATATAGGGGTTAGGGCTGTAACGATACACTACAGAGGTAAAATAATCCTTGTTGTATAGGGGGTTAGGGCTGTAACGATACACTACAGAGGTAAAATAATCCTTGTTGTATAGGGGGTTAGGGCTGTAACGATACACTACAGAGGTAAAATAATCCTTGTTGTATAGGGGGTTAGGGCTGTAACGATACACTACAGAGGTAAAATAATCCTTGTTGTATAGGGGTTAGGGCTGTAACGATACACTACAGAGGTAAAATAATCCTTGTTGTATAGGGGGTTAGGGCTGTAACGATACACTACAGAGGTAAAATAATCCTTGTTGTATAGGGGGTTAGGGCTGTAACGATACACTACAGAGGTAAAATAATCCTTGTTATATAGGGGGTTAGGGCTGTAACGATACACTACAGAGGTAAAATAATCCTTGTTGTATAGGGGGTTAGGGCTGTAACGATACACTACAGAGGTAAAATAATCCTTGTTGTATAGGGGGTTAGGGCTGTAACGATACACTACAGAGGTAAAATAATCCTTGTTGTTATAGGGGGTTAGGGCTGTAACGATACACTACAGAGGTAAAATAATCCTTGTTGTATAGGGGGTTAGGGCTGTAACGATACACTACAGAGGTAAAATAATCCTTGTTGTATAGGGGTTAGGGCTGTAACGATACACTACAGAGGTAAAATAATCCTTGTTGTATATAGGGGGTTAGGGCTGTAACGATACACTACAGAGGTAAAATAATCCTTGTTGTATAGGGGTTAGGGCTGTAACGATACACTACAGAGGTAAAATAATCCTTGTTGTATAGGGGGTTAGGGCTGTAACGATACACTACAGAGGTAAAATAATCCTTGTTGTATAGGGGGTTAGGGCTGTAACGATACACTACAGAGGTAAAATAATCCTTGTTGTATAGGGGGTTAGGGCTGTAACATACACTACAGAGGTAAAATAATCCTTGTTGTATAGGGGGTTAGGGCTGTAACGATACACTACAGAGGTAAAATAATCCTTTGTTGTATAGGGGGTTAGGGCTGTAACGATACACTACAGAGGTAAAATAATCCTTGTTGTATAGGGGGTTAGGGCTGTAACGATACACTACAGAGGTAAAATAATCCTTTGTTGTATACAGAGGTAAAATAATCCTTGTTGTATAGGGGGTTAGGACTGTAACGATACACTACAGAGGTAAAATAATCCTTGTTGTATAGGGGGTTAGGGCTGTAACGATACACTACAGAGGTAAAATAATCCTTGTTGTATAGGGGTTAGGGCTGTAACGATACACTACAGAGGTAAAATAATCCTTGTTGTATAGGGGTTAGGGCTGTAACGATACACTACAGAGGTAAAATAATCCTTGTTGTATAGGGGGTTAGGGCTGTAACGATACACTACAGAGGTAAAATAATCCTTGTTGTATAGGGGGTTAGGGCTGTAACGATACACTACAGAGGTAAAATAATCCTTGTTGTATAGGGGGTTAGGGCTGTAACGATACACTACAGAGGTAAAATAATCCTTGTTGTATAGGGGGTTAGGGCTGTAACGATACACTACAGAGGTAAAATAATCCTTGTTGTATATAGGGGGTTAGGGCTGTAACGATACACTACAGAGGTAAAATAATCCTTGTTGTATAGGGGGTTAGGGCTGTAACGATACACTACAGAGGTAAAATAATCCTTGTTGTATAGGGGGTTAGGGCTGTAACGATACACTACAGAGGTAAAATAATCCTTGTTGTTATAGGGGGTTAGGGCTGTAACGATACAATACAGAGGTAAAATAATCCTTGTTGTATAGGGTTTAGGGCTGTAACGATACACTACAGAGGTAAAATAATCCTTGTTGTATAGGGGTTTAGGGCTGTAACGATACACTACAGAGGTAAAATAATCCTTGTTGTATAGGGGTTAGGGCTGTAACGATACACTACAGAGGTAAAATAATCCTTGTTGTATAGAGGTTAGGGCTGTAACGATACACTACAGAGGTAAAATAATCCTTGTTGTATAGAGGTTAGGGCTGTAACGATACACTACAGAGGTAAAATAATCCTTGTTGTATAGGGGGTTAGGGCTGTAACGATACACTACAGAGGTAAAATAATCCTTGTTGTATAGGGGGTTAGGGCTGTAACGATACACTACAGAGGTAAAATAATCCTTGTTGTATAGAGGTTAGGGCTGTAACGATACACTACAGAGGTAAAATAATCCTTGTTGTATAGGGGGTTAGGGCTGTAACGATACACTACAGAGGTAAAATAATCCTTGTTGTATAGGGGGTTAGGGCTGTAACGATACACTACAGAGGTAAAATAATCCTTGTTGTATAGGGGGTTAGGGCTGTAACGATACACTACAGAGGTAAAATAATCCTTGTTGTATAGGGGGTTAGGGCTGTAACGATACACTACAGAGGTAAAATAATCCTTGTTGTATAGGGGGTTAGGGCTGTAACGATACACTACAGAGGTAAAATAATCCTTGTTGTATAGGGGGTTAGGGCTGTAACGATACACTACAGAGGTAAAATAATCCTTGTTGTATAGGGTTTAGGGCTGTAACGATACACTACAGAGGTAAAATAATCCTTGTTGTATAGGGGGTTAGGGCTGTAACGATACACTACAGAGGTAAAATAATCCTTGTTGTATAGGGGGTTAGGGCTGTAACGATACACTACAGAGGTAAAATAATCCTTGTTGTATAGGGGGTTAGGGCTGTAACGATACACTACAGAGGTAAAATAATCCTTGTTGTATAGGGGTTAGGGCTGTAACGATACACTACAGAGGTAAAATAATCCTTGTTGTATAGGGGGTTAGGGCTGTAACGATACACTACAGAGGTAAAATAATCCTTGTTGTATAGGGGGTTAGGGCTGTAACGATACACTACAGAGGTAAAATACTACTAAGAGGTAATAATCCTTGTTGTATAGGGGTTAGGGCTGTAACGATACACTACAGAGGTAAAATAATCCTTGTTGTATAGGGGGTTAGGGCTGTAACGATACTACACAGAGGTAAAATAATCCTTGTTGTATAGGGGTTAGGGCTGTAACGATACACTACAGAGGTAAAATAATCCTTGTATAGGGTAGGCTGTAGACTGAGGATATAGGGGTTAGGGCTGTAACGATACACTACAGAGGTAAAATAATCCTTGTTGTATAGGGGTTAGGGCTGTACGTACAGAGGTAATAATCCTTGTTGTATAGGGTTAGGGCTGTAACGATACACTACAGAGGTAAAATAATCCTTGTTGTATAGGGGGTTAGGGCTGTAACGATACACTACAGAGGTAAAATAATCCTTGTTGTATAGGGGTTAGGGCTGTAACGATACACTACAGAGGTAAAATAATCCTTGTTGTATAGGGGTTAGGGCTGTAACGATACACTACAGAGGTAAAATAATCCTTGTTGTATAGGGGGTTAGGGCTGTAACGATACACTACAGAGGTAAAATAATCCTTGTTTATGTATAGGGGTTAGGGCTGTAACGATACACTACAGAGGTAATAAATAATCCTTGTTGTATAGGGGGTTAGGGCTGTAACGATACACTACAGAGGTAAAATAATCCTTGTTGTATAGGGGTTAGGGCTGTAACGATACACTACAGAGGTAAAATAATCCTTGTTGTATAGGGGTTAGGGCTGTAACGATACACTACAGAGGTAAAATAATCCTTGTTGTATAGGGGGTTAGGGCTGTAACGATACACTACAGAGGTAAAATAATCCTTGTTGTATAGGGGGTTAGGGCTGTAACGATACACTACAGAGGTAAAATAATCCTTGTTGTATAGGGGTTAGGGCTGTAACGATACACTACAGAGGTAAAATATATCCTTGTTGTATAGGGGTTAGGGCTGTAACGATACACTACAGAGGTAAAATAATCCTTGTTGTATAGGGGGTTAGGGCTGTAACGATACACTACAGAGGTAAAATAATCCTTGTTGTATAAGGGGGTTAGGGCTGTAACGATACACTACAGAGGTAAAATAATCCTTGTTGTATAGGGGGTTAGGGCTGTAACGATACACTACAGAGGTAAAATAATCCTTGTTGTATAGGGTTTAGGGCTGTAACGATACACTACAGAGGTAAAATAATCCTTGTTGTATAGGGGGTTAGGGCTGTAACGATACACTACAGAGGTAAAATAATCCTTGTTGTATAGGGGTTAGGGCTGTAACGATACACTACAGAGGTAAAATAATCCTTGTTGTATAGGGGGTTAGGGCTGTAACGATACACTACAGAGGTAAAATAATCCTTGTTGTATAGGGGTAAGGGCTGTAACGATACACTACAGAGGTAAAATAATCCTTGTTGTATAGGGGTTAGGGCTGTAACGATACACTACAGAGGTCTTTTGTAAATAGATACCAAGTAAATAATCCTTGTTGTATAGGGGGTTAGGGCTGTAACGATACACTACAGAGGTAAAATAATCCTTGTTGTATAGGGGGTTAGGGCTGTAACGATACACTACAGAGGTAAAATAATCCTTGTTATATAGAGGATAAGGGCTGTAATGATACACTACAGAGGTAAAATAATCCTTGTTATATAGGAGGTTAGGGCTGTAACGATACACTACAGAGGTAAAATAATCCTTGTTACATAGGGGGTTAGGGCTGTAATGATACACTACAGAGGTAATAATATCCCTGTTGTATAGGGGGTTAGGGCTGTAACGATACACCGATAATATCACTTATATTCCCCAACCATGATACCGATATGTGAAATAGTATCGGGATACCTATGAAAATAATTCAATAAGAGTTGTCGCTCTTCTCGCACTTTTCAATGTTACTACAACAGCAAACGGATTCACTGGCCTCATTTAAATCATCCGTATGGAGACATTTTGGATTGAGGAGACATATTTGTGGTGGATCCCGTGTATTTTATTGCACACCTACAGAGTCTACACACTACTTAATTTTTGTTTACAGTTTCACTCTCGAAAGGAAATCCAAAATGTTGCCACACAGGTGATCTTAAAGAATAGAGATACATGTTGTATCGCAGGTTTAGTATCGAGATACATATCGTATCGTGACCCCAGTGTGTCTTTACAGCCCTAATAAGGGTATGGTATTGATGGAGTGAAAAGAACCAGCATATCGTATCGTGACCCCAGTGTGTCTTTACAGCCCTAATAAGGGTATGGTATTGATGGAGTGAAAAGAACCAGCATTAATTTTCAGAGATATTCTAGAAGTTACTCTAGATTTTCAGCATGTTTTTGACTTAATTTTATAAATACCAATAAAGTATTTTTGTTGATTAAATTCAAATACTCTTGTTAATTGACACATAGCACCTACCATTACCACGCTATTAAATTTGAATATGTAGTAGTAGCCTGTGTTATATTGTTAGCTCATAGGGCTCTTTTACAGGGTAACAGTACAGCAGCAAACAGTAATGATTATGTTAATTTGAAATATTAATGTAATGTTGCAGTATAAAATGTTGTTACAGGCTGATGGTGATATTAGACAGTGTTTTACCATATATCGTTCCTGCCTGGGAATACTCTATAGGTTCTTACAGTTCATTAGAAGTAAGTATTGTGGAGAAACACTTGTTATCATGTAACTATAATGTTGAATTTCGCTTACTTAAAATTCTATATCTCAAAGGTCATATTATCTGAGTCCTTCTTTTTTTAAATTCTGAGTATTGTTTACTTAAACCTCAATAACTCAAGATAAAAATAGATTAAAAGTAATTTAATTTACAATGGAAGGCAAAAGGGGAAAAAGCTAAAATTATTTGACTTTGACATGATATAGTACTGGGTTAAGAAGGTTGTTGTTTATATCATTATAATCCTTGTAATTGTGTGGTTTTTTCAGCTGGTGAGACAGTTATTACCATTATCAAAAAAACGCCTTAACCTTATAGAAACTTTCATCAAGGAATCTTCATCTGAGTAAGTATAAGTCATTTCAATATTATTCTTTTTTTACCCTCAAAAATGATCTGCTGTATGTACAGTATCAAAATGTAATGAAATGGCTTTCATTGAGATATGTTGACTAGATTTGACACATTGGACATGTCGTCACTAGAATGAAGTTATATATACATATCTGCTCAAAAAACTTTATTACAGAAAATGGTATCATCTTTAGAGCTATAATTGACGTTTGTGTTCGTTTTATAGTACTTGTTTTATATCACTTACCTACAAGGCAATAAAACTTAATCATATAAAATATCATTCACAGCGAGACAGTATATTTGAGCCCACCTTCATCAGATGGTGGGCTATGCAAATGGCTTTTCGTCCGTGGTCCGTCGTCTGTCCGTCCTTCCATCCGTTAACATTTCTTGTTACCGCTATTTATCAGAAAGGGCTGAAGGAATCTTTCTCAAATTTCGTATGTAGGTTCCCCGAGGGCTCTAGTTGTGTATATTTTATTTTGGGATCAACTGGTCAACAAGATGGCTGCCAGACAACCATCTTGGATTTTGATAATTAAAGTTTGTTACCACTATTTCTCAGAAAGTACTGAATGGATCTCTCTCAAATTTCACATGTATGTTCCCCCTAGGGCCCTATTTGTGCATATTGCATTTTGGGACCAATTGGTCAACAAGATGGCCGACAGGCCGCCATCTTTGATTTTGATAATTGAAATTTTTTACCACTATTTCTCACAAAGCACTGAAGGGATCCTTCTCAAATTTTGTATGTAGGTTCCCCTAGGGCCCTAGTTGTGCATATTGTATTTTGTGACCAATTGGTCAACAAGATGGCCGAAAGGCCGCCATCATGGCAGTTGAGGTTTGTTACCGCTATTTCTCAGAAAGTATTGAAGGAATATCTCTCAAACCTACAAAAAAAGAAAAAAAATAGAAAATTGTGTCCTAGTGATTTTAGGAGGCAGTGCTCCACTAGGACACATAGGGGTCGCTTCGGCTTCGTACCCAGCCAAAGGGTATTGTAGGCCGGTTACGTATATTTGTTCTTCATACATACATTGAATCAAATCAGGCCTAGTTTTAAAAATTATAAAAACTTAACACATACCTTGGTAATTAACTATAATAACAAAATTGCAAGATTTCTATATTACTTTGGTAAGTTATTGTCAAAAGACATCCACAAATAACTGCAATTACCAACTGAAATTGCGGAAATTAACATAAATATAAGATAGTGATATTGTTTGTGTCATGATTCAACTGCAACCTGTCTTACTGGCATAATTAGATTAAATGGAATATCGGTTGTTGAAGCACTACAATATGTAATTTTACATGTACTTTCCTGTATTAAATGAGATGTTTATGAATTTGAAAATAAAATACATTTATCGTTAATAATTAACACTGCAAAAAAAAAAAAAAACTGTGGACTATTAGGTATGAAATTTCTTTTCCAAAGAATGAACTTGATGTTTTGTTTATGTTTACAGAAGACCAGTGGAGATTCCAAAGTTATTTATAAATCGCCGAGCTGCCATGGAGCACCGTTGTAATGTGAATCCAGACTCGGACTTCAAAAATACAATTTTTATGCAAATATATGAAGGTCTTAAGCCTAGGGACAGGACAGCAAAACCTTTAAATTACAGGTGAGTTTGTCTGTTTAAGTTTTAAAGAAGCAATGTCGGATTTCAACTTAATAAAACAACCTTATTTGTTCATATGTCCATGGTCAGTCACTCTTTATTTTAGAGGATAGGTTTATTTATGATTTAGATAAAACATGCCAAGTGACTTGTTATTACGTTATCTTTGTACCTGTTATTATCTAGCCATTACAGCACATGACTTTGTAATAATTGCTTTGAATTTTGCTTACTAAGTAAAAGTTTGGTTGGTGAAATGAAATGTAAATTGATGTTTTTGGATCACATTACCCTAAATAGCCAATCTTTGTTTTATGACGACCTGTTTTGCTCTCACAAGAACTTGATGATTAATTGATAATTTAATTATAACAATCCAAACATTTGACAGGTATTGTTTCATGAAGAGACAAGTTATATTTGTGAACATTTCTGTCAGACTGGTAGCCTTTGTTGATGATAGAAATTCAAACTTTTTGAATCCTGTGTTGTTTAATAGCCTCAAAAAAAAAAAATTGAGAGGCAAGGTTGATATAGGAAGACAACACTGTTACATTGTACAACTTTTATCTTTTTTCTCATTAGATGGACATGACGGTTCGAGCAGTGGTGGGAGAGTAAGTTTATGTAGAATTTAATATTTTTGGTTCATTTATAGATGGAAGTCGCAGTTTGAGCAGTGGTGAGAGTGTACGTTTATGTAGAACCGGTCCACCCCAACTGCGAATGATAAATAATTATGAAGTTCCTTATTCCGTTCAATCGAGTTTGATTTTGTAACCACAGCGAGAAAATTCTGTCCCCGTTGTAGCGATAAACGCAAACACTCTACCGACACATACGTGGCTATTTTTAGACTCGTCAGTTCTGTCGCCAAATCCAACAGGTAAAATCGCGTGGCGCTTAATGGCTACATCAGCAATACCAAAACACAATCGTAAATGTATACAAAATACCCGTAAAAATCTTGTTGTTTACTTACACACCAGTGTTACATTGCACATGGTATTTTTTCTTATGGCTTGTAAAAACTGAAAAAATATCTACTAGTCGGTAAATGATTTTGCGCATATCGAAATTTTGGGGAAAACGATGTCCGGGGGAACCGACAAAATTCAGTGTTTATAAATGTAGGTAAATTTCATTGTCAAACTATTCACACTAATAAATGCTTCGAACAACTTGCACAAAAAGTGTTGTATTTAGAAGAAATAACATAATATAATTGCACTGTGCTTGTTTTCTTTTATTGGCCACCGTAACTGAAACAGTGAAATATATCTTGCAGAACATGTCAAAAACATTGGCAGTCCGCCGTATTCGATCCGTACACATGTCAATGTCTGGAGATATTACACATGAATAGTTATCAGAACTATTGAAAATATTATAATTTAGTTACTTTAATATTGCCACAATAAGTTTTAAGTGTGTTTGAGATCATTAACAAACTTTAAAGAGCATTCCGATAGCATTTACGTTGGCTTGCAATAATCACATCGTGAGTGAACTCACTATCTGTACGGCACCAGATCCAAGCTGATGGCTTATTATATATAACAGTACGGTTAAAATGCCACTAACCTGTCTAGCTTGTCAGTTTTGCTGTATAATAATATACAAACCACTTATTGAAACTCCTAAATAGTAGGGACAGTTTAGGACTCGTCTTATAAATCCCACGTTTTGTGTTTTGACTTTTTGTCGCAACGGCCTGCAGCCGGGACATGTTATGGCGGTTCCCTAACGTAATGAGCATAGCTAGATCTATAAGGAGTTTCATATGCAGTTTTACTAGAAATATGATGATTTGTTAAAATATCTAAATAAAGAAATACTAGTCAAGTGAATTTTATTATGCAATTTGTAGAATATTTGTTTTGTTTTTAAGGTAGAATACAGACGCATTGTTGATGATATATAGATCGGGTTAAGCTAACTAGCCATTCAGTTTCGTTAAGGTGGATGAGAGGCCGAGCGTAGCATCCTTGTACCAGTTTACCTGTGGATTTGGCGACAGTACTCGAGTCTAAAAATAGCCTCGTTGTGTAGGTCAGGTAGAGTGTTAGCGTTTATCGCTACACGGTACAGTGAATTTCTCGCTGTGTTACTAAATCAATCGATTGACGGTAAGGAACTTCATAATATTTATCATTCGCAGTTGGGGTGGACCGGGTGTAAATGGTTTTTGGTTCATTTGTAGATGGAGGTCACGGTTTGAGCAGTGGTGGGAGTGTAAGTTTATGTATAACTTAATGTTTTTTGTTAATTTGTAGATGGATGTCGCGGTTTTGAGCAGTGGTGGGAGAATAAGTTTATGTAGAACTTAATGGTTTTATGGTTTTTGGTTCATTTGTAGATGGATGTCGCGGTTTGAGCAGTGGTGGGAGTGTAAGTTTATGTATAACTTAATGTTTTTGGTTCATTTGTAGATGGATGTCGCGGTTTTGAGCAGTGGTGGGAGTGTAAGTTTATGTAGAACTTAATGTTTTTGGTTCATTTGTAGATGGACGTCGCGGTTTGAGCAGTGGTGGGAGTGTAAGTTTATGTATAACTTAATGTTTTTGGTTAATTTGTAGATGGACGTCACGGTTTGAGCAGTGGTGGGAGAGTAAGTTTATGTAGAACTTAATGGTTTTATGGTTTTTGGTTCATTTGTTGATGGACGTCGCGGTTTGAGCAGTGGTGGGAGTGTAAGTTTATGTAGAACTTAATGTTTTTGGTTCATTTGTAGATGGACGTCGCGGTTTGAGCAGTGGTGGGAGTGTAAGTTTATGTCGGAGGGGGTGATAGACCAGGGAGGAGGATTCAGGGACAGTCTATCAGAATCTCGCTCGAAGATAATGCTGCCAATGGCCATCAGACAAAACCACTACCTCTGCCTTCTGCTCTATCCGCGCTCCTAATCAGGTAAACACTCCCATCTTCAGCATTAAAGAAATTCATAAATTTTATCATAGTTGAAGAAAGTTTTGTATTTTTTTTTGGTTGAATATCCATTCCATAATCATTTATATATGAATATACTGTTAACCAGATTTCTTTATCACAATGTGATTTAATTCCTTAACAAAGTAAACTCCAGAACTTAATCTCTGAGTTAATGAATATCATTTACAATTCCGTTGCACAGGATTAATTTCAAAGGAAATTCCCTTCCAAATTTAGAATCTTGGTCATTTAGTCTAGTATCAAGTATGTTTTATATAATTGGTAAAGAATGCCCTAAAAAAAAAAAATATAAAATATTTATGTGAGTTTTTGAAACAGTTTACCTTCATTTTATTGCTTTTTAGTAAGCTTTTGCCTTTGTCACAAAAATGGCGAGATATAAAAATTAAGTAAACTCGAGTACACTTGTGGAATAAAGTCCTAAAATTTAAGGTAATATTATAGTACCTATGTAATAATTTGATTTTAAATGACTTTTATTAAATATTCAAGTTGCGTGATGACGCCAATCTAACAAAGGAGTGTATATATCCTCAAACCCAGGCTGTAAGGAGTTCCCCAAGTCACGAGTGGATCGCGTCAGCCTTATGGTGATGCCTTGTCTTTCGTGGCAAAGATTAACCTGGTATGGGAGCCTAGTAATGTATAACACTTCCTCCCACTTTTATTTGATCTTAATCTCTACATTTTATCAACATGGAAATTTATCAATCCGTTCGTTCCATAAACGTTCAACAGATCAGTGAATGGTTTAGCAACTTGTTGGAATATTTGGGATATGGTAATGTTTTTTTTTAAATTATTCTCTTTTCTTTTCAGATTCCTTGCTTTTCCATCATTTGTATGGAAAGGTTTAGTCTGGAGAGACAGTGTCAGGGTCCAGAAACTTTCAACCCCGTTGATTCAGCAGAGGTTGATGAAGAATACAAATTAGTCCTGTCACAGTTCTATCTAGTGTAGGCAATGATATATTGAAATGCTACAAAAATCAGCAGAATGTTTTTCATTCTTGTTTAGGATAGCATTAACAGGGATATTAAAAACAAAATTTCTATGCTATGGTATGGCTAGAAAATATGTGATTGTCCAGATTTATGTTATTTTAGTAGCATCACCATATCTGCTATTAGCAATTTTTCTTACCCCATCTGATTTTGTTAACTTTTGTATAAGATCCAACCATCCAGATGGCTAGATATTTCTGTTGGTTTTCTTAATTTTCACTGAACCACTGTACTTATAATGAAGTGTTTGTTTTTGTAAAAATGCTTTGTAGATTATATTTAAAAATACAGGTTGTAAAGCTGACATATTTTCCAGTTTTCCATTCCACCTACAATTTCACTTTTAAAAAGGTAGGAACTATAAAAATTGTCAGGTGAGCTGAAAGACCTTCTACACCTTGTGTTTGATTTGTTATTGTGAATATGGTTTTAGGTGACACTGATAGACAATATGGAGACTATAGAAAAAGAAAAGTTCCTAATCCTTGGACGGACATGGAGCACTGTTCTGAGTGATGGTTCAGTGGTTCTGATGAAGACAGACGACAGAGGAAATCTTTAGACTTAATGTACGAGGACCGCAAGGATATACTGTGATAAAGTGAGAATGTACGCATGGTCAGAGTCAGACGAGCAGGTAATTGAATGTCTTCTGTCAGTTGTTAAGTTAACTACAGTGGAACCTCCCGAAACCCAATCATGGTACGGTACATATAATTTCGGCCGGTTTTAGAGAGGGTTCGGTTTGGAGAAGTGAAACCAAATACCGATCATTATGAATCTGGATTTATTCGATCGGAGGGTCGTTTTTTACAATAGTGTACCGCATGTATGCCTTGGGTTCATTAAAAACCCGAACGATATATTAATTGTGAATGATATCACAAAAGAGATAATCATACGTTTAAAAGGAATGGATTACAACAATCTTGACTTTGTTACCGCTTATAAACGTAGTTAAAGGCCCACTACCTTTCCAAAACAGCTTTTAATTTTTAGCTCACCTGGCCCGAAGGGCTGGTGAGCTTATGTCATGGCGCGGCGTCCGTCGTCCGTCGTCCGTCCGTCCGTCGTCCGTCCGTCCGTCCGTCTGTCCGTCAACATTTCCTTTAAATCGCTACTAGTCATAGAGTTCTGCATGGGTTGTAACCAAATTTGGCCACAAACATCCTTGGGGGAGGGGGAACAGAACTTGTATAAATTTTGGCTCTGACACCCGGGGGCAGGAGGGGCGGGGCCCAATAGGGGAAATATAGGTAAATCCTTTAAATCGCTACTTGTCATAGAGTTCTACATGGATTGTAACCAAATTTGGCCACAAACATCCTTGGGGGAAGGGGAACAGAACTTGTTATAAATTTTGGCTCTGACACCCCGGGGGCAGGAGGGGCGGGGCCCAATAGGGGAAATATAGGTAAATCCTTTAAATCGCTACTTGTTATAGAGTTCTGAATGGAATGTAACAAAATTTGGCCACAAAACATCTTTGGGGGAAGGGGAACAGAACTTGTATAAATTTTGGCTCTGACCCCCCGGGGGCAGGAGGGGCGGGGCCCAATAGGGGAAATAGAGGTAAATCCTTTAAATCGCTACTAGTCATAGAGTTCTACATGGATTGTAACTAAATTTTGCCACAAACATCCTTGGGAGAAGGGAACAGAACTTGTATAAATTTTGGCTCTGACCCCCCGGGGGCAGGAGGGGCGGGGCCCAATAGGGGGAAATAGAGGTAAATCCTTTAAATCGCTACTAGTCATAGAGTTCTACATGGATTGTAACTAAATTTGGTCACAAACATCCTTGGGGAAGGGGAACAGAACTTGTATAAATTTTTGCTCTGACCCCCCCGGGGGCAGGAGGGACGGGGCCCAATAGGGGAAATATAGGTAAATCCTTTAAATCGCTACTTGTCATAGAGTTCTGAATGGAATGTAACAAAATTTGGCCACAAACATCCTTGAGGGGAAGGGGAACAGAACTTGTATAAATTTTGGCTCTGACCCCCCAGGGGCAGGAGGGGCGGGGCCCAATAGGGGAAATAGAGGTAAATCCTTTAAATCGCTACTAGTCATAGAGTTCTACATGGATTGTAACTAAATTTTGCCACAAACATCCTTTGGGGAAGGGGAACAGAACTTGTATAAATTTTGGCTCTGACCCCCCCGGGGGCAGGGGGGGGCGGGGCCCAATAGGGGAAATAGAGGTAAATCCTTTAAATCGCTACTTGTCATAGAGTTCTACATGGATTGTAACCAAATTTGGCCACAAACATCCTTGGGGGAAGGGGAACAGAACTTGTATAAATTTTGGCTCTGACCCCCCGGGGGCAGGAGGGGCGGGGCCCAATAGGGGAAATAGAGGTAAATCCTTTAAATCGCTACTAGTCATAGAGTTCTGCATGGAATGTAACCAAATTTGGCCAGAAATATCCTTGGGAGAATAAGAACTGATTTTGTATAAATTTTGGCTCTGGTCCCCGGGGCAGGAGGGGCGGGGCCCAATAGGGGAATTATAGGTAAATTCTATAAATTGCTACTTAATTGTCCTAGAGTTTTGTATGGATTGTAACTAAATTTGGCCACAAACATCCTTGGGGGTAGGAGAACAGAACTTGTATAAATTTTGGCTCTGACCCTCAGGGGGCAGGAGGGGCGGGGCCCAATAGGGGAAATAGAGGTAAATTCTATCAATCGCTACTTGTCCTAGAGTTCTGCATGGATTGTAACCAAATTTGGCCACAAACATCCTTGGGGGAAGGGGAACAGAACTTGTATAAATTTTGGCTCTGACACCCCTGGGGGCAGGAGGGGCGGGGCCCAATAGGGGAAATAGAGGTAAATCCTTTAAATCGCTACTTGTCATAGAGTTCTGAATGGAATGTAACAAAATTTGGCCACAAACATCCTTGGGGGAAGGGGAACAGAACTTGTATAAATTTTGGCTCTGACCCCCCGGGGGCAGGAGGGGCGGGGCCCAATAGGGGAAATAGAGGTAAATCCTTTAAATCGCTACTAGTCATAGAGTTCTACATGGATTGTAACCAAATTTTGCCACAAACATCCTTGGGGGAAGGGGAACAGAACTTGTATAAATTTTGGCTCTGACCCCCCGGGGGCAGGAGGGGCGGGGCCCAATAGGGGAAATAGAGGTAAATCCTTTAAATCGCTACTAGTCATAGAGTTCTACATGGATTGTAACTAAATTTGGTCACAAACATCCTTGGGGGAAGGGGAACAGAACTTGTATAAATATTTTGCTCTGACCCCCCCGGGGGCAGGAGGGGCGGGGCCCAATAGGGGAAATATAGGTAAATCCTTTAAATCGCTACTTGTCATAGAGTTCTGAATGGAATGTAACAAAATTTGGCCACAAACATCCTTAGGGGAAGGGGAACAGAACTTGTATAAATTTTGGCTCTGACCCCCCAGGGGCAGGAGGGGCGGGGCCCAATAGGGGAAATAGAGGTAAATCCTTTAAATCGCTACTAGTCATAGAGTTCTGCATGGATTGTAACCAAATTTGGCCACAAACATCCTTGGGGGAAGGGGAACAGAATTTGTATAAATTTTGGCTCTGACCCCCCGGGGGCAGGAGGGGCGGGGCCCAATAGGGGAAATATGAGGTAAATCCTTTAAATCGCTACTTGTCATAGAGTTCTACATGGATTGTAACCAAATTTGGCCACAAACATCCTTGGGGGAAGGGGAACAGAACTTGTATAAATTTTGGCTCTGACACCCCGGGGGCAGGAGGGGCGGGGCCCAATAGGGGAAATATAGGTAAATCCTTTAAATCGCTACTTGTTATAGAGTTCTGAATGGAATGTAACAAAATTTGGCCACAAACATCTTTGGGGGAAGGGGAACAGAACTTGTATAAATTTTGGCTCTGACCCCCCGGGGGCAGGAGGGGCGGGGCCCAATAGGGGAAATAGAGGTAAATCCTTTAAATCGCTACTTGTCATAGAGTTCTACATGGATTGTAACTAAATTTGGCCACAAACATCCTTGGGGGAAGGGGAACAGAACTTGTATAAATTTTGGCTCTGACCCCCCGGGGGCAGGAGGGGCGGGGCCCAATAGGGGAAATAGAGGTAAATCCTTTAAATCGCTACTAGTCATAGAGTTCTACATGGATTGTAACTAAATTTTGCCACAAACATCCTTGGGGGAAGGGGAACAGAACTTGTATAAATATTTGCTCTGACCCCCCGGGGGCAGGAGGGGCGGGGCCCAATAGGGGAAATATAGGTAAATCCTTTAAATCGCTACTTGTCATAGAGTTCTGAATGGAATGTAACAAAATTTGGCCACAAACATCCTTGGGGGAAGGGGAACAGAACTTGTATAAATTTTGGCTCTGACCCCCCGGGGGCAGGAGGGGCGGGGCCCAATAGGGGAAATAGAGGTAAATCCTTTAAATCGCTACTAGTCATAGAGTTCTACATGGATTGTAACCAAATTTTGCCACAAACATCCTTGGGGGAAGGGGAACAGAACTTGTATAAATTTTGGCTCTGACCCCCCCGGGGGCAGGAGGGGCGGGGCCCAATAGGGGAAATAGAGGTAAATCCTTTAAATCGTTACTTGTCATAGAGTTCTACATGGATTGTAACCAAATTTGGCCACAAACATACTTGGGGGAAGGGGAACAGAACTTGTATAAATTTTGGCTCTGGCCCCCCGGGGGCTGGAGGGGTGGGGCCCAATAGGGGAAATAGAGGTAAATCCTTCAATTCGCTACTAGTCATAGAGTTCTGCATGGAATGTAACCAAATTTGGCCAGAAATATCCTTGGGAGAATAAGAACTGAGTTTGTATAAATTTTGGCTCTGGTCCCCGGGGGCAGGAGGGGCGGGGCCCAATAGGGGAATTATAGGTAAATTCTATAAATTGCTACTTAATTGTCCTAGAGTTTTGTATGGATTGTAACTAAATTTGGCCACAAACATCCTTGGGGGTAGGAGAACAGAACTTGTATAAATTTTGGCTCTGACCCTCAGGGGGCAGGAGGGGCGGGGCCCAATAGGGGAAATAGAGGTAAATTCTATCAATCGCTACTTGTCCTAGAGTTCTGCATGGATTGTAACCAAATTTGGCCACAAACATCCTTGGGGGAAGGGGAACAGAACTTGTATAAATTTTGGCTCTGACCCCCGGGGGCAGGAGGGGCGGGGCCCAATAGGGGAAATAGAGGTAAATCCTTTAAATCGCTACTTGTCATAGAGTTCTGAATGGAATGTAACAAAATTTGGCCACAAACATCCTTGGGGGAAGGGGAACAGAACTTGTATAAATTTTGGCTCTGATCCCCCGGGGGCAGGAGGGGCGGGCCCAATAGGGGAAATAGAGGTAAATCCTTTAAATCGCTACTAGTCATAGAGTTCTACATGGATTGTAACCAAATTTTTGCCACAAACATCCTTGTGGGAATAGGGGGAACAGAACTTGTATAAATTTTGGCTCTGACCCCCCGGGGGCAGGAGGGGCGGGGCCCAATAGGGGAAATAGAGGTAAATCCTTTAAATCGCTACTAGTCATAGAGTTCTACATGGATTGTAACTAAATTTTGTCACAAACATCCTTGGGGGAAGGGGAACAGAACTTGTATAAATTTTGGCTCTGACCCCCCCGGGGGCAGGAGGGGCGGGGCCCAATAGGGGAAATATAGGTAAATCCTTTAAATCGCTACTTGTCATAGAGTTCTGAATGGAATGTAACAAAATTTGGCCACAAACATCCTTGGGGGAAGGGGAACAGAACTTGTATAAATTTTGGCTCTGACCCCCCAGGGGCAGGAGGGGCGGGGCCCAATAGGGGAAATAGAGGTAAATCCTTTAAATCGCTACTAGTCATAGAGTTCTACATGGATTGTAACTAACTTTTGCCACAAACATCCTTGGGGGAAGGGGAACAGAACTTGTATAAATTTTGGCTCTGACCCCCCCGGGGGCAGGAGGGGCGGGGCCCAATAGGGGAAATAGAGGTAAATCCTTTAAATCGTTACTTGTCATAGAGTTCTACATGGATTGTAACCAAATTTGGCCACAAAGATACTTGGGGGAAGGGGAACAGAACTTGTATAAATTTTGGCTCTGGCCCCCCGGGGGCTGGAGGGGTGGGGCCCAATAGGGGAAATAGAGGTAAATCCTTTAATTCGCTACTAGTCATAGAGTTCTGCATGGAATGTAACCAAATTTGGCCAGAAATATCCTTGGGAGAATAAGAACTGAGTTTGTATAAATTTTGGCTCTGGTCCCCGGGGCAGGAGGGGCGGGGCCCAATAGGGGAATTATAGGTAAATTCTATAAATTGCTACTTAATTGTCCTAGAGTTTTGTATGGATTGTAACTAAATTTGGCCACAAACATCCTTGGGGTTAGGAGAACAGAACTTGTATAAATTTTGGCTCTGGCCCTCTGGGGGCAGGAGGGGTGGGGCCCAATAGGGGAAAGAGAGGTAAATCCTATCAATCGCTACTTGTCCTAGAGATCTGCATGGATTGTAACCAAATTTGGCCACAAACATCCTTGGGGGAAGGGGAACATAATTTGTATAAATTTTGGCTCTGATCCCCTGGGGGCAGGAGGGGTGGGGCCCAATAGGGGAAATAGAGGTAAATCCTTTAAATCGCTACTTCTCATAGAGTTCTGCATGGATTGTAACCAAATTTGGCCAGAAACATCCTTTGTGGAAGGGGAACAGAACTTGTATAAATTTTGGCTCTGACCCCCAGGGGGCAGGAGGGGTGGGGCCCATTAGTGGATTTAGAGGTTAATATTAAAATTCCTTCAGAAAAGAAAAGAAACAATGAACCTGTATTCAGATCGGTAAAACTTACCGTTAATACTACACGTATTATTTGGCATTAACGCGGGTCGTCTTAACCAGCGGTAGTGATCACTGCGCAGACGGATACAGCGAAATGACTTTCCCTTATGTTACGCAAGAAATCTTGCATATGTTTTGGTGTTGTAACCTCATCTTAGGCCTCATATGTTTTCTGAATGTTATAAATTTTTTTTCAGACACCTTTTTATTTTGCTCCGTAAAGGTAGTGGGCCTTTAAGTTATTTAGTTGCGTGAATGTTCTTGGGGATGTTCTCGTCTGCACTAACCTACATACGGCCGATCGCTTCCGGTTACGTCAAGAATCAAATTATATGGTCTAATTACACGATGATCAGTCGAAGCCGGTCATTATGATAGTCATTTTCTAAAACAATACATGACTTCGGCTTCTTCATACAGATAATTTACGTTATTCAACAACTACATATGTAAATAAAAAACCCGTGTGATTTGAATACGAAACTTTCTCTGTATTACTAACTCTGCTTGTTTTTCTACAGTAAACAAACCGCGTGCACGTGGTAGACCTTCGTTACATATCTAAACAATAGACATGAGTAAATAATTACACCACCATCTCGGGTATAATTACCATGTACCTATAGCCTTCACATCTGTATACATGCCCCAGGACATGGCATGCGACAACTATGATACAGGTACGTGTGTATTTCACGGCCGGTTGATCATGATCAGTTCGGTGTCGCTAAGGTAAGGCAGGTTTTCAGAAGTGTATTTTAGTTACATTTGACTATTCCGATCTCAAAATCGGTCCGGTATTCGGAATTGGGAGGGATTGGTTTTGAGAAGTTTTATATACACTATTAATAAAGAGGAATTCATTCCGTACATGACATCCATGTTCGGTTTCTAGAGGCGATCGGTTTTGAGAAGGTTCGGTTTTGGGAAGTTGCAAACTATTATACGTCATATCTACATTTCAGGTTCTTTTTTCAAAGGAATTCTTGAGATTATGTTATGCTAACTTTTAAATTAAAAAATGATTGCATTGAGAAACTCTCAAAAATATATTTAAGAATCATTTTAGTTAGTTTGTTTCCCTTTAAATCATATGAAAAGATAATCACTTATGTACAAAAATTGCTGACTGACTGTGGAAAAACTGGCCCTAATTTAATTTAGTAAATAACTTTGATGTACAGTAATTATGATTCTTCTAATTAATATAGCTCACTTTTATAGTTACACAGAGGTAACTTATTGTAAATTTGAACTACATATACATTGGCATATGTTTTGAAACTGTATATATTTGATTGGTATCTGTTGTAGTTAGAGGCAATAAGGAAAGGCCTATTAAAGGTAGTTCCTCAGGCTGTCCTTGACCTTATGACCTGGCAGGAGTTGGAACACAGAATCAGTGGTGACCCAGAAATCTCTTTGGAGGACCTGAAACGTTCCAGTGGGTTTGGTCATATCTGTTGCATTGAAAAGATACCATACTGTAATACATGTCCTCCCATAATAAAAGTTTCATTTTTGTAGCTAAATAACTAATTATCCCCTGCTTTTACTGAAACAGGGGATATTAATTTGGGTCTGTTTGTCTATAATGTTTGGTTTCTGCGCAATAACTGCCACAAATTTTTTGTAACTTGGTCACATGGTTAAATATGCCAAGGGTTTGGATGAGTTTGCTTGGCACTTTGATCGGACCCTATTTGGCTGAGTTATGGCCCTTTGATTAACAAAAAACAGCATTTTCGGCTGTCTCCGTTTTAAATAATAACTCTCGCAAATATTACTGGATTTTCTCGAAAATTAGTAACATGGTTAAATGTCTCGGGCTTAAGGCCAAGTTTAATTGGCACTTTGATTTGACCCTATTTGGCTGAATTATGGTCCTTTGATTAACGAAGGCGGGGGCTATAAATTCCATGAATTAGTTTGTTATCACAATTATTAATGCAATTCCTTAATTGTAATAAGAGGGGAGAGTTTGCCAAGAAAATAAGGTGTCATGATATGTAAATGCCAAACCTTTTTATTGCATGTTCTAAACCTATAGGTACTAAATGTCGCTTGAACCTTGAGTGACTCTAGCTTTTCTCAATATTAAAAATCTGGCAAGTCCAATTTTGATTTTTTTAATAGGACACATACAGGAAACAAAAATAAACCGTCTTCTTTATCAATTTAAGTCTTTTCATGTTTCTGTAAATTGTACCATATCAATATATGTGTTTATTATTCCACAGTTCGCTATGATGATGTTGAGGAGACGGACACAAGAGTGAAATACATGTGGGAAGCGCTGAAAGTCTTTTCTAACGAGGATCGTAGCCGCTTCCTTCGATTTGTGACAGGACGACGGCGTCTCCCTGCTCCAGTCCACATATCTTCAGGGAAAGGGTAAGCATTTAAACCATAATTTAAACACTTCCATTCGTTAGAATTGTACCTGCTGCCCCTATTGCATGATCGTAAAAGGCGACTAAATTTAGGATCTTGTCTTTTCTCTTCTTCCTAACTGACTTTATCTTTTCTAATGCCTGTCCCTTGGCACCGCCTCACTTTTGGCCTTGATTTGAGCGTTCGCCCCCTTGAGGAAGGCTCTGGGTTCTGTGTCCCCTGGCCGAGACACACCAAACGTCTATAAAATGGTAGTTTCTGCTGCTCCTGTTTAGCGTTCAGCATACAGGGAGTTGGGACGACCTGAGTTCGTCCGTTGTCAGTATAATGTGACCGGTGGGGTGTGTTGCTTGGTGTCTTCGTGCAGCATGCTTCAGTGATATCGATATAGCACTATATAAAACGGGCAACAGTTCCACTATACAAGAAGACACAGCAGCGAACAAACCGCAGTCTCCCAGTACGCTTCACCTCGCACAACATACACACAACACACCGCATACATGGATGCCGTCCCTTACATTTGTGTTTATTTGTCTTTAGCTAGTGAAATAAATGTAAACAACATTGTAACAATAAATATTTATTATAAAATAATATATAGTAATTCTATGTGTATTTGTCTTTACTTATGTTTTGAAATAAATTACAACATAAATTGTTAAATAAGTGTATATACTGTATACCAACTTTCTTTGCCATCTTCTGAATTTTGTTATTTCCATTTCAAAACAACTTTGCCAAGAATAGCTTTCACGGATTTAAAAATTCAATAGAATGTTCTATTAATAGTGTAGATGGTGCATTTGGCTACATGCTTCAGTATTACATGTACAAGATAACACAACAAGAATACACTGCAATCTCCCACAACGTGCAACACATTGCTGACATGGGAGGCCGTTAGTAAATTACCTTAACTGTCAATAGAACTTTAATCAATCCCAACCAACCAACTAGTGTATTATTTTACAGGGATTCAGTTGACTGTTTACCGGAGTCATCGACATGTGCTAATATTCTATATTTACCAAACTACACAAGGTATGTATACATGTTGATGGATGGACTAGAAAATTATTCAGGCGTGAAATTGTTTTCAAGGACGTTCAATTTCTGGTATGTTAATTTAGTGTTTTTAATACAAAAACCACAAAAAAAAAGAGGAAAAACAACCAGCCACATCACTTTGGTTATTGTAATATTCTAATGGCCATTAAATATGAAAAGTAAGTTACGTGCACATAATTGCTCTACCATGAACAATTTTAATACAAATGTAGTTATTTCTGTACCATAACTTCTAGGTGTAGTTGTAAGTCTTGTATACTGTATGTGCTGGCTACTTTCACTACAGTCTGATATATTGTTAAGAAATAAAATCATCTTTATATTTTGGAATGTTTTATTGTGTCAATTTCATAAAATTCAAAATTCTTTATGACCTAAGACCTAGTACATCTGTAGTTAAGAATTAAAAGAATATTCATAGTTATTAATTTAATAGTAATTATTCATAATTTATATTTAATTTATCATGACAGGAGGCCAGAGTTCACGTTATTATTTAAATGAATAATTTCTATTTTTTGAAGTGCCAAGATTGCAGAGGAGAAACTTAGGTATGCCTCTTACAATTGTATGGACATGGATGCTGATGTGAATCCATGGGATGAATAAGGTCTCAACATTACGGCCATATTTCAAAATCTGATGATTATTCCATCGGCAACACATGTGTCAACATAACCACCACAGTCTCTACTTATCAAGAAGGGACAATCTCCATGACAAATAAGGATTGTATGGTCGTTATATATGATATCTGATTTACTGGACAAACAATATCTGGGGAATAAGGATGATACAGCCATAGTGATGTAAGATCTACCTGACAACAAGGGACAATCTCTGGCCAATAAGGATGATACAGCCATTGTGATGTAAGATCTACCTGACAACAAGGGACAATTTCTGACCAATAAGGATGGCACAGCCATAGTGATGTCAGATCTACCTGACAACAAGGGACAATCTCTGGCCAATAAGGATGGCACAGCCATTGTGATGTCAGATCTACCTGACAACAAGGGACAATCTCTAACCAATAAGGATGACACAGCCATAGTGATGTCAGATCTACCTGACAACAAGGGACAATCTCTGGCCAATAAGGATGATACAGCCATAGTGATGTCAGATCTACCTGACAACAAGGGACAATCTCTGGCCAATAAGGATGATACAGCCATAGTGATGTCAGATCTACCTGACAACAAGGGACAATCTCTGGCCAATAAGGATGATACAGCCATAGTGATGTCAGATCTACCTGACAACAAGGGACAATCTCTGGCCAATAAGGATGATACAGCCATAGTGATGTCAGATCTACCTGACAACAAGGGACAATCTCTGCCAATAAGGATGACACAGCCATAGTGATGTTAAGATCTACCTGACAACAAGGGACAATCTCTGGCCAATAAGGATGATACAGCCATAGTGATGTCAGATCTACCTGACAACAAGGGACAATCTCTGCCAATAAGGATGATACAGCCATAGTGATGTAAGATCTACCTGACAACAAGGGACAATCTCTGGCCAATAAGGATGATACAGCCATAGTGATGTCAGATCTACCTGACAACAAGGGACAATCTCTAACCAATAAGGATGGACACAGCCATAGTGATGTCAGATCTACCTGACAACAAGGGACAATCTCTGGCCAATAAGGGATGATACAGCCATAGTGATGTCAGATCTACCTGACAACAAGGGACAATCTCTGGCCAATAAGGATGATACAGCCATAGTGATGTAAGATCTACCTGACAACAAGGGACAATCTCTGGCCAATAAGGATGATACAGCCATAGTGATGTCAGATCTACCTGACAACAAGGGACAATCTCTGGCCAATAAGGATGATACAGCCATTGTGATGTAAGATCTACCTGACAACAAGGGACAATCTCTGACCAATAAGGATGGCACAGCCATAGTGATGTCAGATCTACCTGACAACAAGGGACAATCTCTGGCCAATAAGGATGGCACAGCCATAGTGATGTAAGATCTACCTGACAAAAAGGGACAATTTCTGGCCAATAAGGATGATACAGCCATTGTGATGTCAGATCTACCTGACAACAAGGGACAATCTCTGGCCAATAAGGATGGCACAGCCATAGTGATGTAAGATCTACCTGACAACAAGGGACAATCTCTGGCCAATAAGGATGCCATAGTGACAGATCTACTGACAAAAGGACAATCTCTGGCCAATAAGTGTGAGTGATACGAGCAGTGATGTAATCTACCTGACAACAAGGGACAATCTCTGGCCAATAAGGATGACAGCATAGTGATGTAGATCTACCTGACAAAAGGGACAATCTCTGCCAATAAGGATGATACAGCATAGTGATGTCAGATCTACCTGACAACAAGGGACAATCTCTGGCCAATAAGGATGGCACAGCCATAGTGATGTCAGATCTACCTGACAACAAGGGACAATCTCTGGCCAATAAGGATGATACAGCCATAGTGATGTCAGATCTACCTGACAACAAGGGACAATCTCTGGGGAGAACAGCATAGGATGTGATGACAACAGGACATTGCAAGATGATCATAGTGATGTCAGATCTACCTGACAAAAAGGGACAATCTCTGGCCAATAAGGATTGCACAGCTGTGGTGATGTTACTTTTCCTTACAATAAGGAAAGCTGTCGCACGTATATCTAAACAAACTGTGATTAATAGACATCAAATATCTCAAGTTATTGATAGCTTCTACAAATGTCTGTGATTTCTTCATAGCTTACTACAGGTAAACAAGACTATAGTCATATATTAAGTAATTAAAAACTGAGCTATGCACATTTTATTTCATTTTATGATATATGGAGCTAATATTGACTTAACATAATATATTATAACAGTAATATTTTCAATTGTTTTTCAATTACTTGGGTATCAGAAAACTCTTTCTCTTACTCAAAGTACAATGATATTTACAAGTAGATGAAGAAAAGTACAATGATATTTACAAGTAGATGAAGATTATGATATGTCTGTTATTATCTTCAAACATTGATGATTTCCGTTAGCCGCCTGTGCCACCGTATTTAAAATAATTTTAGTTGCTATTTCATATAAATATAAAGAAATGCATAATTTTTCAAGTTAAACTATATGTGATGTCAATATTTCACAAAGTTTTAAATATTTGCTATGATGATATAAATACTGCAATATTAGCCAAAATATATACCAAATCTATATTCATAATTAAGTAATTACAAGGGATTGGGCCTATAGCAAAAAATTATGTTGTACAATGTATTGAAAAAAGGAGTTGCATATCAATCTGATGAAAATCATCTGTACATACCTTAGACTTAACATCACCTGAACATGTGAAGGCATCGCTAAATGTATCCGGGTTAGATTCGATCAGATGACCAAAAATGAAACAAAACAAATACAACAGAAATTTTGAGGATAATAGTTTCATTTAATTAAAAGATCTACAAATACATCTTATATTTAGATCCATAAATCCATTGAGGTGGTCTGTATAGGAAAATAGGAAATATATTCCATTTTATTGGAATATCTTGGTTTAATGTTGTGTCAACATCTGAAGTTCCCTTAGATTATGTCACATCATTTATTACAAAGGAGACACTACTTTGATTGACTAATGCAAGAAGTCCTATGAACATCACCCTACAGATTACTAAACCTGCAGATGATCAACGTGGTATTAAAGAAACCAAATTGTAAGATATGAACAGTTGATTTGAATCACTTTGTGTTGCATAATGTATTAATGTAAGAATATATTCACAATAATTGGCCTCATTGTAAGTCTGACAACTTATGATGAGGCATTGGTAATGGCTCCAATGTTTTGATGTCCTGATTGGGTCTTTTTAAGCTACCCCCCCCCCCCCCCCCACACACACACACACACACACACATACACACAACACACACACACCGAAAATCAATATGGGATTTTCTGTTGACTCTTAAATATCAATACCAGAATGCATTTGTGTGGCTTACACTCACTTTTTTTGCCAGACGCGGTCCATGACCAACATTTTGTTTTTGGAAATAATCAAAACTATTGCCAGATTGTAATTGAATGAAATGTTTCAAATATGGTACCTGTTGAAGAAGCGCCATATTTTCTAAATCTGCTGATATTGTAACCTAGCAGCTACTATTTCATCATACTCCGATCATACAGTCACTTAACTCTCACACTATATCTGTTAACTTGCCAACCCCATTAAATTCATAATCATAAAGAACAGCTCTCTCCATATAATAGATTGTCGTGAACTACTTATTTCAAAGGAAGCAAAACATTTGTGTAAATGACTCTTTTTCAACAATAGGTATTATTGAAGCTGGGGTTCCAAAGGGTGCCGTTCTAGGTCCTCTATTATTTTGAAGTTCTATTTAATCACAGAATTTAAAAACTGACATGCTTCTTTGGACTTGGTAATTATACTGTTAACATGGATATTTTAGGTTTAGTAATATAAATCTGTAAGATATTTTTTTCAAATTTTTGCATTTTATTAATAATATTCAGCCAAAGTATGGCTGCTTATCATATTATGGTCTGTGTCATTCTTTCTAGCCATTCACCATGATTTTATCAGGGTAGATTTGATTTACACTAAAATTTGATTTTGCCAAAATAGATTTAGTTATTTACCAATTCATTTAATTATTAAATACAGTGTCTGGAATTTCATCCTGGGTACAGGAAGTTTATATATATGAGGGGGTGTTACAAGTATAACAATTAACAAAGGGATAAAGTATAATATGCTTCAGACCTTAAACAGTAAAATTTACCAGATATCTCATATTTGATTGCTTCTACTATTTTTTTCAATTTATTTTTGCTCAGGAGTAAAGAAATGTTTTTTGTTGTGCTTGGTGAAAGCTTTGAGAAGATTGATGCATAAAAAGTACTAAGTCATATGAACCTTGTGTGTTGAGTAGATACATTTTGTACTCTGTCATTTTAAATTAAACAATTCTTTTTTGGGGATCATACAATTGGGATAATTAATGAACGTTATAATTATATGACATACCTGCATGATTGGAATCAAATTATGCTGAGGTACAGCAAGTTTAGTTGCTCTAACATTTTTAGTCACAAACTTATTCATTCAATCAAACTATTTTTCAATAGACTATTCTCTTAAAGAATTGAAAAATTAAGATATTTTCTAATGCGTGTCAAGATTTAGATATACAAATTGTATATATTCCCTAAGTTGTTATTTATACGATAATATCATTTATTGCAGAGAAGCTCTGAAATATAGGGACACAATGATATCTAAATCATGATAATTAATTACAATTCTAGTAATTATCCTTATACAGTATTGTATATGTGATAAGTAAACGAATGACTATGTTGATGTGATTTAAAGATGCTCCACCGCCGACAGAGCATAAATGACACTGATCATTTGAACAGTAATTGGTGTCAAATTGTGTATATGTATGTCTAATTAACACAAAAAATAAAACATAATTATTCATTTTGCTTTAGATGCATGCGCAATCAGTATTTCATTCCATATAGGACGTAGTGCCATGGAATTTTTTCGGGATGCAATTAATTATTTTTAATATGTTTATCTTGACGTAAAATTAGAAGCTCAAATTTTTCAATGCTAGTAATGGTATAAAGTAAGTAACTTTTGTAATCGAAAAAAATTACTCAATCGTCTACTGCTGTTTTTGATATATGAAAATTACCATTTGTCAGCGGTGGAGCATCTTTAAATATTGAACGCATTCAATAAAATGCATATATTACTATGGATACACTTCGTTTTGGTTTCTTTGCTATGATTTAATATTAGAATTGGTAATTTAAAATTGATTTACAAGGATGAAGAATAGATGAATCCTTTGAAAATTCCTTTAAAGTACCAGACGCCTGAAATGTAAGCTGAATTGGACCTTTGTCTATATGTCCTGAGCCAGAATACAGCTTATATTTTAGAAAAATGACCATGTATACTTCATATCATTTATCTAAAATTAAAAAAAGGGGGAAAAAACCTTGAAGTTTACTATGCCAATTATTTTGCTAATACTTTCATCTTTCAACCAATGTTTCGTGTCGAAATTAGGACAGTCTTATCGGCACACTCGCTCAAATTCTATGACACATTTATTTTCTGTCGATGCCAAATTCAGTAAAATTATACATGTTTGTTGTAAATGTGTTCCTTCAACTTCAATATGATTATATGATAAGCAGAAGTTGTATACACTTGAAAAATATGATCGTTTATTAGAACTGTGTATGTGGGTTTCTAAATATTTAAAAGTCCAGAACTGTGAATGTTTTGATAACTTTTGCATTATTTGTCCTTTAAAATACTAGCGTACTTACCGCCTGCTTGAATACACCGGAAGCGGTCATCTCAATGTTTGAAAGCAGTGCTTATATTCTTCAATGGAGGGCAACCGTAGGAAATGATATCTAGAATATTGGTATATTTTACTCGACAGATGTGTAGTGTAATGGAATAGTTGATCTCAAACTTCTATCACAAGCTAAGGCTTGTCCTATTGCATATGAGCATATATAGGTATTATCACGATGATGTCCTAGCTTCTTTAGACGGCATATTTTCAATCGATTTTTTGGACATTTGCAGACCATTATCGTCGAAGAAGATTTCATACAAAACTTGATTGTTCGTTGTCGCTTTAATTTACAATACATTGGCGTTTTGCTTTTTTTTCTGTGTCCATAGTTTGAAGAAAAAAATCCGTTTTGATTCGAAATAGTAAACACATTTCATCACCAATATATAAATTGTCAATTTGTGTTTAATATTTCGAACTTTTTCTGTAGTTTTGAGCGCGATTTAAGGATTTGACAGCATTATTTTCCCTAGATAATGATGTTATTACCAATGTACATGTATAGAGCATCCTAATTCTTTAACACATATTATGTCTTATATCGTTGGTTGTTGTGATGGCACCAATAAAGCATCTAAAATTACCGTTAGCCAGTTATTTTCGCGAGGACGATAACTTCACGCGAGATAGTTATGGACGCGAAAATTTTATTCACGAAATAAAAAAAAATGATGGATAAATGATATAACTTCTTTCGGTGTGGCTTAGAAATCGTATATGTTTATAGTTTTATTTTCTAGTTATGTGTCAGATCAATAGTTTTAACCCCCGAATATACCGGTTGTACAGTAGAGATTTTATCCCTTGTTTCAAGTATAGTAATGTAGAAAAGCTTCCTTCCTTATAAGCGTGGATATATTCACGAGTGTTAAATTTCGCGATTTGCAGGTGTAAACATTTCGTGTTTTTTTTCCGTGATACACATGACTGTTAACCTCTTAGATTCATATCTTGACACAAAATCTGACGCAAAGGGGAAATTCGCGTTAAAAAGGCATTCACGGTATAAACGTAAATTCTCCCTCGCATAAATTTCTACGTTTACGTTATGTTTGTTTGAGAAAATAAATATCATCCCCTTCTTAAACTATAAATAAACATTAAAAACATAATGAACAAACCCATGGTGATCAAAAGTGTGAATGCATCATTGTTAATTTTAGGTATTGTTATTGACTCTTATATTGTTGTAGAACATGTAAACAGATGTTGACAAAATAAACATAATGGCATGCACATTCGGTGATATAAATATGTTCTCACACTTGTAGATTTTCTACTGAATTGTACTTTGTTAAGCATATTTGTTTTCAATTCCTAACACCTCAACAGGTTTGATCAACTTGGTTATGTAAACAGTGATTAAACAACCACGCAAAATATAACTTGTAACACGGGGTCATACCTTGATTTCAATTTAAACTGTAAACTGTTCCATACACGATAGAGTAAAATGGTAGCAAGATCCTACTTATAAATGTTCAGAAACACTTTTTATTTAGGAAAACATTAAATAAATAAATAAAAATGAAACATACACAGTATTATTTATTGAAGATTTTTTACATTATAAAAACATAATAGAAAACGGCATTCTAAGATTATTGAATATTTCATTTTTCTCAGTTTGTAGAGTTTTTCATGTTTAAGATACCTGAGTAAAAACGCTTCTTATTATCACAATCTTATGATTGTTGGCTATTGTGTACCTTATGGATAATACTGTACTATTTTGGTCATCTGTTTTATAGATGGTAATTAATCTCGAGGAACATAAATGATCTAAATAAAGGTCTCATAAATGATCTAAATAAAGGTCTCATAATTAGTAGGTATAATACATATTATGGAAATATCTGCGATAAGGAAATAAACAATCTTGTGTATGAATTATTCGAATAATGTCAACATTACCTGTCTAAATTTTATGTTGTTCCTACTCTGTACTTCGCTATTCCATTATCGATATACTTCAGGGATTGTAATATCGCTGTCGTTATATCAACATCTCTTTGTGACAGTAAAATGAGAAAAAAACCCTGACCAAGGCTTACAGGGGCATTTTTGAAGATTACAGATGAGTGAAGCCCAACTTCAAAGTCAATGCACTACTGTTATTCGATCAACAAAGTTCATTAGATACACCAATGTTTGGGTACAGACCTTTCAGTTTTGCTATGATATAGCCCAGCTATAACGATAGTGAGAGTAACCATGCACTGGAGTATTGAAAAATTGCTCTTAAATTAAACATTAAGAAAATTAGAAGTGATGGTTCAAACGGTAGGAACCTGGCTGTTCATAGGACGTAAAATCTAAAAATTCAAACGGTATCAATATGATTGGTTTTCTATGTTTTCTAATCAACGAAAACATCTCTATAAGCTAGATCAAAATGTCAAGGTATATCAGCATTTGACACCGCATTAGGACTCATCGTCAACTGTCAAGAAGTTGTGACAAACACAACGTATTTTCGACGAATACTGTCAGTGAAAATCTTTTTGTATGATCTCATCGATGTGGATTACTTTAATTAACTGCGAGTTGATACTTATGTATAATAATCAATAACTAATCATTATCCTTTGGATGTAGGTCTATATTGATAACAATAATCGGAACAGGAAATCCAATGAGTTACTTGAACATCTTTATATGTAAAAATAAACATCGAAGTTGGAACTGATATCCTGGAACATAGACGAATTTAATTCGATTGTCATGGTAGTTATGCCTTTATAGTCCGATAATGTTATTTATTGGTTTTTCTTTTTCCGCCTTTGTCTGTATACATTGTATATGAGACTTCGGCTGCCTCCGTACCCGAACGAACCTCTTGGTGGGTCCGACCCGGAACCGACTGGCGGTGGCATTGGTTCAGATAAGTCATCTATTACCACGTCATCGTACCACAACAACTGCACGTGACTGGCTACCACGAAATCCTCTATACTGCACTCGTTCTCTCCGCGCAGGATTTTAAAGAAACCGTTTTCACCCCAGTTGTCTCCCCATGAATTGGCACATCTCTGAAAAGCCATAAAATTTTTCGAAATACGTGTTATTGTCGACAATTAGTGTAAGTAATGTTTTAAAGTGCCAATGTCTTTGGGGATACATGTATTGACACTTATTATAAATACATATACAAAGCAATTCTTTCATGTGAAATAATGAGATTGAAGCTATGTTTGATATTAGTAGACGATGAGAAAGTGTTTTCGGAATATTTTTATGCATTTATAGCGTGAAGTCATGAAACAAGAAGCAATGGCTTTTTATTCTTAGTATAACACAAATATTTTATTACATATTACCCAGTTATACAAATAATGTTGCACTAACATATCTTGGAGCATAAGCTGTGAACATATAGTTGATAAGTCGCAGGCATTGTTTTAACTTAATCAGTTGGTTTATAATATGCTGTTAGAAAAAAGCAACATACACCACCTATGGACAGTGTGTTTACAGGGTGTTTGTGCTCCATGGTACTTTATTTTGAAGAATGCTCCTTTAACCTTGAAAGGAGACTGCCGTGTTTAATGATAATCATTGTTTGCCTATGTTTTTTTAGTATACCTAATCGCCACAATGACACCAGAAGAAAACTAAGTACGTTCATTTTATTTATTTTCTCAGATATATTCAAGTAACACACAATCATGTGTTTCCTATTTTCTTAGCTATAGTATTCAGCTTGGTTTCAATATGCCGGATTTTACGGCCTTTATTCTTATGTTTCCGGGCAAGTTTGCGCAGGCGTTGTAACCGTAGTCTGTCCCTGATGGTTTTCTTGTTCTTTTCTCGGACATTTCTCCAGACCGACACCACAAATGATTCAATGGAACAATGGTCCGTTCCTCTGCTGATCCGGAAATATCCGGACTCGCCCCACTCGTCTCCCCACGAGTTAGCACACAGCTGAAATTTCAAAAGTCGCCATCGGTCAAAGTTTCCTCAATCGTTCTCTGTATTGAGGTCTCACCACACTTATGGTTCACATTCTTGATCTTATGGAATAAAACATATGGCCATCGTAACATATCAAAGGAGGGACACTCTGATCTACCAGAGTTACTTCCCCTCGTTTCGGTCCGTCAGTAATGACGGAGCGAACGACGAAAAGAAACACTGATAAATAAGAATGTATTCGACTGAATCCTCGAAGAAATGTCAAACTGACAAATCCCATACAATACTTAGAACTGTTGCCTTGCTTTGCTTCGTATCGGTATACAGTTATGGTTTTACTTTCATCTTATTCGTTATATTAGTATCTTTAAAAAATAGCCTCTATCTTTTCTATATAATGATTTTATTATACAAAGATGCAACATAATTGTATCCCTTACGACTTGTTTAACAAGTAGCACATGTTTTATTATTAAATGTTAATTGTTTCATCGGTCATTTGGACGCCACGAAACACCAAGAAAGAAACAAAGTAAAGAATTAATCATAGGATTATTTTACCTTCCATATATATTGAAGAAAGTAGGTGACATCATATTTTTTGTAGAGGACTGCACGAACCAGGTATGTCATAGAGTAGAGTGTTCATATTTATTTCATCCAGTTTAATTGTTCGGAGACACTTTTAAAATTAAACGTAATTCTTCACCATGAAAGATATATCACATCGTATACAAATAACACAAAACATCATTTCGAGGTTATTAATTACTTTATGGTTTTAGAATTTACAAGATTATTATTTCATATGTTGACCTTGCAAGTATTTGGATACCCAAGTATAGAAACAATGGTTGAGGTTAGTACCATATGATAATGATACTGTAACCTCAATGTCACCTGTTTAACTGATGCTAAATTAGGATAGAGGTCAATGTATTGTTTCTATAGAAAGATAACAAAATTTGGATTAAAAATAACTCAGATTGCGACGAGAATGAACTCTTACGTTGTGTCATAACTCCAGAGCACGTATCATTTATCTATTTCAGTTCTTTTGACCTACATTTTATTGGCATTCTTTTGAAATTCATTTTTATCAAGTCATCATTTTATCTCGAAATTCGTACGCTGCTTTAGCAGCCACAAAGAAGCGATTATCGAAATGATGACATCAAGTGAATCGGTATTTTATCATCGGTACAATTAAGCACTCTTCGTCAAAATTAGCATTACAGTCGTGTTTAATAACTTCAAAAATATCAGTTCTGCTTCGATTTAATTCGATTCTAACAATGGGAAAAAGAAATCCAATCTAATGTTTCCAGCATATCTGATGCCAAAAATAGACACGATAATTCAACCACCGTGGTTCTTTAGTATACCCTAGAATTATATGTGACGAATTTGATTCGATTGTCAATGTTAGGATACTATAATAGTTCGATATAATCAGACTATTGTCTAACTTTCTTTTTCCGCCTTTGTTTGTATACATTGTATATCAGACTTCTGCTGCCGCCGTACCCAAACGATCCTGGGTCATAGATTACATCCGTAGCGTTCCTGGACCGAGATGGTGGTAGATTAGGGTAAGGTAAGTCCTCTAATACCACGTCATCATACCACAGCAACTGCACGTGGCTAGCTACCACGAAATCCTCTATACTGCACTCGTTCTCTCCGCGCAGGATATTAAAGAAACCATTTTCACCCCAGTTGTCTCCCCATGAATTGGCGCACTTCTGAAAAGCCATATATACAATTCACTTCTTGACACATCTTAATGTTAATTTGTCGACATTGTGTTAGGGATATGCTAAATGCATATATTTTTGCAGACAAAACCATCCACGAAATTGATATATGGGTTTCTTATATAAATATTTCACCGATCATTCATCCGTTGTTACACCGTTGAGCTCGACGCATGCTGAACCTGATATCATTACTAGTAGACAGAAATAAGTACAATCAATGTCTGTCGTGTATTATAACCATCAATGCAATTATATTTTGTTAATTATTTAGCTCTTAGCACATCTACTGTACTACGTGTTATTTGTTATTATAAAGGCGTTTGCGGTTAGATATTGAGGCGCATATAAAGCTGTCATATTGCACGCAAACTTTTCTTAACTAAATGAGTTCATCTGTTAAATGCTGTTAGTAAATAGCAGTGACCACTTAATTCAAAACAATATTTATAAACCTGGTATGGTGTATTTAGGGTTTTTTCACACTATTTGTGATATTTCTATTTTCTCGAGAGAAAAAAAAACTATGATGTCGATATGAAATTATTATTTACAAAATGGTTATGGTATAGATGACAATCGATAATGACAACCAATCTTTGCTGTTTTGTAAAAGTTTACATAGTCGTCTTATAGACAAGTTAACTTGATATACTCATGAATCTTACCTTACTTGTGTCCATCAAAGCATCCTTATGCATAGGATTTACCTTCTCAATTATCTGAAGAGTTACGATCACACATGCTCTCTTTTCACAAACCAATTCAGCTGCATGTGCATGTACAAAGTGTTAGTTTCAGTACTTGAAATTTCAATTTCATGGACAGGAATCTCAATTTGCACTTCAGTTGCAATCTAGGATGTTTACCATTGCAGTTAATTGCATCTTCATTGAATGCAGTAACGACACAACGATACAATAAAGAGGTATACAAAACTCAGGACCACGGTGGAAACGAAACGTTTAAAAAACTTTTATTGCACCTTAGTTAAGAATATTGAACACTAATTTACATAAATGTCGTGGTTTATATAAATGATGAATCGACTGTTTAAAATTGAAACATATCTTTGAAAGACACGTTGTCTTACCTTGAATGTTCTCGGTGGTAATTGAAGATATATATATATATAGTGTTTAAAATCCGTCAAGATATATAAGTTGATACAGCATATTTTTTCGTTCGCCAGAGAATGGCAAAGAGATAATTTCTTATTTAAAGTTAAAAACATAATTTGGTATAGACTGCATTATTATAATGTGGCAAAAAAAGATATTTATGTGATTCGGGTATTTTAATCAATTTTATTATCTAATTGCCTGAAGAGCTTTTATAAACTGATATTTGATTGCATACGATATTTCATGAATGTTTTATTGGTGCGTGATACTATACAAAAATGTTGAAAATTTCACTGTATCAATTTATTTTCCTCAGACAGATTATAGAATACTACAATTACCCCTGTGATGATGGTATGGCGTGATACAATTAGAGGATTGTCTCGTTTTAATTGGATTTACGTAGGTTTTTTTAAGATAGATATCAAAATAATGACTTGACTAGTTGTAAGCTAACCTTATACTACGTGAGTAATATTTGTTTCCAAACTAGTGCTATGGAATGTCGAAAGGTTAAAAAATATTAAACTCAATCACTTCCTTTATCTGTACATTATATTGTCTATTAAACAAGCATATTAAGCACCTGGCTTTCCTATGCTAATATAGGCGAACGGCGTTCTTCTTTATTACTTATATGTTTATGTATTTCATAAAATGTACAATATATTTCTTATCAGTAGCATTAGAAGTTCAGTTTCCAATTTTTCAGCGTTGTAACAAAACAACTATGCAAAGTGTAAATTAGAATCGATGTGGAATATAATACTTGGTTAATTATATTGTTGGTTACCTTTATATCTATATGTAAGTTTTGTCTGGAACTTGACAAAATGACAGAAACTAACAATTCTAGATTTGGAACAATCCTATAATCCAAAATGTTCAGAATAAAGATTTGACCAATTTCCTTATAGTGTGTTTCTTTTGTATTGGTTTTTGTACCATGCATATTAAATAAGATGTTTGCTATGTATTACAAAATAATAAATACAGTAGTAACGGTTTTTGACGTTTAGTTAAAAATGTGCAATGAAGGGGTTAAGGAAAGGCGACGTTTTATCTCCATACCTCTAAGAAGGCAGATATATACTTTTATATTTTACACAACAAAATTCAACAGAATGCATTGTTAAAAGTATATAATCTAAGTATAGATTTAATCTAGAGTTAATCTATTGTCATCATAACACATTACCTATGTTAACATATAAGCTAAACACTACCTGATACAGTTGTAAATATGCATTATGAAAACATAGCAATAGTAGAATGGAAATGCTAGTTGATCTCATCTTTGCGTCTTAAAGAGCTATCTGTCTTTGTTGGTAAAAATATAGATTCCGACGTCACCTATTGAAAGCATAACGTAATATTCTTCAACTACGTGAGTTTTGCTCACATAATAATGGCGTTCAAATCGATACCTTCACGCAAGGGAGATAACTCTAAAATAAGCAAAGACGGAATATGAGGTAACAGTTTATATTCTTAACAATTTACATTGTAAACAGCTGAATCAATTGTCAATTTATTTTGTCAATGTTTTACATAATATATAAGTTTGTTAATATCATAATCAGAGAAAAAGCCAGGTACATATTCAAATATTAAACATCGGACTATATCGTGTTGCAAAAAAGACGCAGTACTCACTTATAAATAGCAATCAATACACACTATGCAGAATTTAACATAAGACTATATCTGTTTCGTAAAAGCACTACAAGAATAAAACAATAATTTAACACAATAATGAAAACTGAAATTCTAAAACAACGAAAATGGTAAAAACATACATGTCTAAAACTTTGGATAACTAAGTACCCTGACCATCATATGAGTGGGAAAATCATCCCTGCTGTGACGTGAAACCGGTATTTTATTCAAATTGTCACTTCGTCCCGAACGAAACTTGCAACTGTGATGAGAAAGAAGAAGTGAAGTGACCGGCTGACTTTTTACGGTGGTCTCTGAGTTACAGGGCGCCGACCTTTGATTCGGTAGTTAGTGTACACATTGTAAAGGCCATCATCACGTAAACCCCCAGGGGCCAGATTCACTCTTCGACGGCCCCAAACAGCCAGAACGAAAGTCTCAATTCTTCTCTCATTTGCTCCTCGTAAAATACGAAACGTGCCATTTTCTCCCCATTCAGTCCCCCATGAGTTTATACACAGCTGAAATTAGGGTCAAAGTAGCACATTCATATGTTAAACTGGTAGTGGGGTCATCATGCACATGCGTAGTTTCAATAAAGTAGAGAAAGAGTTGAAAAAGTGGTCATGTTGAATCTACATTCAAAGTGATCTAGACGTTTTATAGTAGGTATGAGCAAATAGGGATTTGAGTGATTTTCTACAGGCGTAGAAGTGACCAGGAAGTGGAGCAACGTGCATAGAACATACGAAACATAAACCTATTAGAATTTACAAATAAGGTAAACTATCTACACAAGGCATGGGAATATAACTAAACTAAAAGTTGATTTCTTTTACTAAAGTATATGATTCTATGTAGAAAATAAATAAATGAAAAACTACGAAAAACCTACAATACAATGTCTACTTCAGATCGGAGGATTCTAACGCGGTAAATCGGATAGGACTTTACACAGATATATAAGCAAAGGATTTTTTGGCATGCAGCTACGTAAACCAATTTGCAGTAACATACAATACGGAAAACCAATCAATTTATGCATAACCGACTGATACTACATTTGTTGTCATTTCTAATTGTGCACAATAAATGAGCATTTCATAGAGTGTCTCCGGTAGGCAAACCACATATATGTAGTAGAAATAGTATAAAGCTTACATTAAACGCACGGATTCATATAAGTGATTTTCAATACATTCTGTATGATAAATAGTGTCATTAAAACTACAACCACAAGTTTATTTGATATTTGCATGTTGTATATATAAAACGCACAATGCAAACATTGTATAACAAAAAAATTAGTTTTCATAGATTCATTTAACCGCACGTATCCTAGTTGACTAAGTTTCATATGCACTATAGACATGTTACACAAAACAAAATGTAGTTTTAAATGTAAAATGCAATTGACACAATATTTGTCTACAATATTTATTACCTTATTCATCGTTAGTCAAATCTGTGTGTGAAGACTGATCATGGGACATAGTTAATAGTCCAAAATGGTCGTTATAGCGAAGTGTTTCTTATGCACGGCTTAACTTGCGTTAAAGTTGATCATTTGGGACAAGCAAGTGGTGTTTATATGAGGTGGTCGCTAAGGCAGGTAATTGGAATAAACATAAACAAGTTCAGGCCATTTTAAGACGACAACACAGTTGACGATAGTTACAACCGGTGCGATTAGATTTGCTCGTTTTTTCCTTCTGAATTAGTTACCGCTTTAATTTATTCGTTTCCTTTTCACCTTGCTTTTCTGATTATCTCGTATCCATCTGATAGGTCCGAGGGTTCGAATATAAAGCGGGATATTACTGTCATCTTCTGTGGACGGCCGCTGTATAAAAGAACTGGGTTCCTGAGCTGTTTGACGGAAGTCAATGATGTGAGTGACGACTGTAGGACTACTCCACCATGATCCTATAACAAACTCTTCTATCTCACATTCGTTGGATCCCCGCTTGACCCGGAAATAACCCCTTTCACCCCAAAGAGGTCCCCACGAGTTGGCACATAGCTGAAATTGCCGGTAAACTAATTTGATTCAAAGTTTGGCAGCATTATTTCATTTGGTGAATGAACCAACACCGACGCTGATATGAATAATATAGAGTACATTTACATTTAAGAATGGTAACACGCATGTAATAGCGTAGCGTAACGAGTTAAGATATAGTCTTCCATTGATATTGGTGATGGTAGTTGTAGAAATTATTGTAATGTTATTTCCGAATAATTTGTCGACATAGGAAGCACAAAAACTAGCCTGCTTTAAGAACTACTATTGGACGAACGTTTATGCACTAAGCTTATTATGCGATTCAAATCACTTTAATATTATACATATAGTTTAATATTCTTCGTTTCTGTAACGTACACATGTAGTTTACGCTGAAATCACAACCCTTCAGTATCTCGTACATCAGACGTAGTGTTACCGATTCTAGAGGGAGCTATTCTATTATAACGACTTTAGCGGGAATTAGCATACTTTAACGATTTTAGAGGGGGTTATCCTACTTTAACGACTTTAGAAAGGGTTATCCAACTTTAACGATTTTTGAGGGGGTTATCCTACTTTAACGATTTTAGTGGAGTTAGCCTACTTTAACGACTTAAAAAAGGGTTATCCAACTTTAACGATTTTAGAGGGGGTTATCGTACTTTAACGATTTTAGTGGAGTTAGCCTACTTTAACGACTTTAGCGGGGGTTATCCTACTTAAACGACTTTAGCGGAAGTAACCCTACGTGTAAGTGACAGACAAGATCGTCTCCTCCCCAAGGATTCGTCAGTAGTGAAACGGCGAATAATACATATAATAATACTTGGATGAAATTGAAATACAAACTTCTAAATATTTTACATTTCGAAAGCTGAAAATGAAATGTGAAAAGAATGGACGATTAAAAGAAATCTAAAATACTCTTGATAATTTATATTAATTTTGAAAACGTATTTTATATATGTAAATTTTATCCATGTCACATTTTGAAGTGTCAAATGGTATCAAGATCCTGCTTTATTTATTTGTTATTGATATGTTTTAGTGTGGGTTAAGAAGTATTTTTATAATATGGATTTTCAGTGATATTGTGTAAATTTAAATCCATGCCATTATCCGAAAGAAATAAAGTATGACAAGACATTGACATTAGAGCTTATGACAACGACTTTACTATCTTTGTGAGTTTAGTTGGCCGTTTAGTTTGGTCGGATAATTTCAATAAGATTATTATGTAGTGCAATTGGACTTTACATACCACACAGTATTTTCATTTTTCCCTCTTTCGCATTTGCCATTCAGCTCGGGTCAAGCGTCCAGGAGTACGCATGGATTGATAAAATACCGGTATATTGAATGGTAAAAAATATCGATATACTGGAATCGGCATACAGTACAATATATGGAGGAACCGCTGGCATTCCACTTGGGTTATATTGCAGTGGATGTAATCCTTGTAGATTTTTTCAGGCCGTGATGAGCTATACAGACAGCCATTTAAACACATATGGTATGTCTATATGTACCGCACACTAAAGCTAAACATTGAAACACGTGCACCGGTGTCTAAAAATACTTCAAGATCAAATAGAATAATGTACGTGCAATTGATGTGCATTTTGCTGTGTAAAGGTCCATTGTATATAACCATTGTGAAGAACAATGCATCAGCTTCACAACTGACTAAGTGTTTATCGAATGCACCGAAGTCTGCGCATGTCTTCCTTTGAAAACTACATGTTTCTGGTAAAACTAAGTATTTAGCAAAACATCTAACAAAGCATTAAGCAAAGCATTTAGCGAATCATTGAGCAAAACATGGAGCAAAGCATGGAACAAAGCGAAGCAAGGCAACAATCCAGTAGAATTGAC